>NW_025920261.1:0-192062 GCF_902686445.1 Sciurus carolinensis | reverse complement strand
CAGCACATCGATGTTTCTCTGGTGGGAATAGAAATGACCTTGTTCTGCACCTGTTGGCTCATGGCAGTCTCTGGTGGGGAGTGAGTGCTAGCTAGGCAGGTTTTAGCACCAAAGGATTTACCAAAACTTAGGTTGTGCAGAGCTATCTGGAGTCCAGAATTACAGGAAAAGGTGCCAAATTCAGAATCCGTGTGGATTTAGAGGCTTAGTAGGAGGCTGGCCTCTGCATGTAGCATGGAGCCAGCTGAAATCAGCAGCTACAAGGTAGGTGCCTCGGCTCCTCCCTCTGCCCTGGCCCTCTGCTGGCCAGGGGCCTGCTTGCCTGTCCATGGCATGCTGACCTGGCTGCAGCTCTCACTTCAGAGGCAAATGGGGACCCTGCATCCACTGCCTCTGCACTGGCCAAACCCTCAGTCTGGCAGGCACAGGCGCCAGCACTTCAGCTACCCTGGCTGCAGCTGCTCCTGGAGCTGCCACGTCCTGGTCTGTCCCCTGCTCCCGCCACCTCAGGGAACCCACTGTGGCCTTTTCTCTTTGTTCTCAGACAGAGAAACCAGCGAACGAGAAGGAGCCCATCACCTCCCACACCGTGAAGCTGCGGGGAGCCCCGTTCAGTGTCACAGAGGTATGTGCTCTGAGGACAGGGCGAGGAGGGGGCCACTCAGATTGAGAGCTGGAAGGAGTCACAGACCAAAAAGGCTGACCGATGGCATCTTGGGCGTCACCAAGGAGGGACTGCGATGGCTGCCTCGAGCAGGGGGGGGCCTGTTCTGCTCCCTCACCTACAGTAGGGCTGGCCTGTGGTCAGATGGTTCCTGTGGAGAGTCCTTCCCCATTTTGCAGCGGGTGGCTGCTATAGGTGCTTGTGAGTGTGGAGGTGTTGCTGTCTTCAGAAACAGGCCACAGTCTGGCTGGCACCATGCCTGCAGCTGACTGGCCCTAGAGCTGCCTTAGCAGAGGACCCTGTTCTCATGCCCGCCTTGTGACAGCCATAGAGGTTCCCCATATGAGATCCTAGAAGACACAGCTAAATAAAAAGAACGAAAGTCACCTATAACCAGGATGGCCGTGTGAGTGACTGAGCTGGCGTAGCCAGAGGGGATGCCAGGATGCAGGTGTGAACGCTGCAGGTCTGACGACTGGAGGTGATCCACAGGTGCTCACTATTCTCAGCACACTGGGCTGCCCCACCCTAATTCCTGGGTCCCACCCAGTGACAATCCCTGACATTTGGGACAAACCTTCTTAAGTGTCCTTTTCTTTGTGCACTGACGCTGACCTCTGTCGTTGGTTTGCATTTTCCACATCCCTCTGTGAGGACTGGCTTGCGACACCGCCATTTTCCTTCTTGCATGTTCTTCCATGCTCAGGGACACTTTGATACACTTTCCTGGTCTCCTAAATGGGGATATGGGACTTAGAATTTTTTGCTATTAGAAATACTGAAGCAGTTCCTTGAGATCGAGGTCAGTTGGGTTTTTTTTTTGTTTGTTTGTTTGTTTGTTTTAAATTTGGTACCCAGGATCAAACCTCAGGGTATATAACCACTGAGCCACATCCCCAACCCTTTTTATGTTTTATTTTGAGACAGGGTCTCATTCAGTGGCTTAGGATTTCACTAAGTTGCTGAGGCTGGGTTTGAATTCATGATCCTCCTGCCTCAGCCTCCCAAGCTGCTGGGAAGAGTGGCGTGCAGCACGCCCATCCTAGTTAACATTTTTTTAGGGAAAAATACTCCTCATAATGAGAAAAGTTTCAGAAACATCAAGGATTTGAGCTGAACAAATTTATTTCTAAGGAATTTGCAAACTTTGATGGAAAAACAGAAAATGGACATGTTGACTGCCTACCAGCCAGAAACCCTGTAAGGCCACAGCTGCCACGGGTTCAGAAGGTTGACTGCAGAATCCATAGCCTGAACAGCAGGCAAGAGGCGCCAATTTCTCTAATTTACACAGATTCTTATGAAGGATATATGACCCGCCCAACAGAAAAATGAAGAAAGAACAAGAGGTTTTTGAAGAAAAAGAATTCAGGTGGCCTGTACAGATGCTTGAATTTATTCATAATTATTAAAAACAAAATTGAAACTGCAAGTTCAGGTTTTTCACTTGCCAAAGTGGCATACATTTTTCACATTTGGCAATAAACATTTTCATGCCTTTTGAAGGACAATGTAGAAGTGTCAGGCAGAATTAGGAACATCCAGGCCTTTGCTGAGTTGGTGCTGAGCTTTGCCCCACGGGTGGATCCCCCGAGCACACCAGAGTCTGAACTCAAGAAAGTTCTTTGCAACCTTCCTGTTATTATTTAAACTTAATGTGTTGATTTATAGTCATCAGTAAAAGTAGAAAAGCAAAGCTCCTAGGGATGCATTGTGTCAGGGTAGACGGGGTCCCCAGGATTCCTGCTGGCAGGTCAGTGGAAGGTATTCATCAAGCTCTGGCGGTGCGGGTGGAGGCAGGCCATCCCTGTGGCCTTGTTAGGCACATAGGATGCTTTTTGCAACCTGCTCACCAGCAGTTGATTGTTCAGGGTCCGGCTGTCACATGAGACCTTTCCCAAGGCAGTGCCGCCAGCAGTGCTAGAGTAGGCTCAAAGTTCAGAGGACCTGTCACTTGGCCTGGGACAGTGGGAGCAGACTCCAAGGGATGAGACCATGCTGGCAGGCTGGGTGAGGTCCCGGGGGCTTAGTCTGCTGCCCCGCTCCAGAGCCTGCTGCCAGGCCCATCGCCTTTCCCAGCTGGAGCATATGGCAGCCTGCAGCCAGAGCCTGGGTCCCCAGCCAGGTATGTCAAGTCCCAGGTTCCCCAGAGCCCTGACCCTCTCCTCCTGCAGGTGGATGCTACATTGAGGTGTTCAGGGAGAAGCACATGCCCATAGCCAACAGAACAGTGTGCAGCCCTGAAAAGGCAGAACACTCTGGAAGAACAAGGAGGAGGAGGACCTGGCTGACTTCGGGAGGCTCTTTGTGCACAACCTGCCCTACACCAGCACCGAGGAGAACCTGGAGGGTCTCTTCTCCTCCTATGGTAGGGATCTGCTCCTGGCCATGCACCCCTGCTGTGCCCGGCTCCCACTTGCCTGGGTCTGCCCCATCTGCCTCCCACTTGCTCTTGACCTTGGGCAGTGGCTCCAGCTGGTCTCCTCATCTGAAAACAGGACTTGCTGTTCCCACTGCAGATCCAGTGGCATCTTTTGTTTCCTGAACTTGAACTTGGATTCCTTTTTTTTTTTTTAATGGTGCTGGAGATTGATCCCAGGGTTGCTCTGCCACCCAACTACATCCCAAGTTTTTTTTTTATCTTTTGAGACTGTCTTGGTAAGTCCATGAGGCTGGCCTTGATCCTTCTGCCTCAGCCTTCCAAGTCGCTGGGATCGCAGGCATAGCCAGCACGCCCAGCAGAACTTGATTCCTTAGCTCTCACTGTCCAAACGCAGAGCGGGAGCGATGGAGGCGTTTTCCTGAGATTCCTTGGCTTCTGGTGTTGGAATTCAGCAGCCGCCCAGCCCTCCCCTCCCACTGTGCTCCTGCCTGGGAATGCTTTTCTTTCTCAAGTCTTCCCAAGCAAACCCAGCTTCTGAGAAGAGGCAACAGCCAGGGCTGTCTTTGGTTTTGCTGGTGTTACTTCTTGAATTGGGAACTTGCAGTCCTGTAGTTGAGCTTGGTCACAGAGGCCGTTTGTCGAGGGGAGGAAGGTGGGCTCACAGTGCAAGTGAATCTGTGCTCTGGAGATGCTGCCAGTGCCCTTGTCTCCCAGGAGACTGACCTGGGTGTGGAGGATCAGTGAGGCCGTGTGAGTGTGTCTTGGGCCAAGGACAGCTCAGAGGTCCCAAGTGGAACCTGCTTGCAGGCCAGGTGATGGGACCTGAAGGTCTATCCACGCTATCCTGCTCCCCAGGTCCTCCCACGGGCTGGTGCCCTGGCCACACAGCAGCGCTGAGTGGATGGGAGTGGGCTTGACCATAGACTGCAGGTATCCATTTGGGATGTGGCCACACTTGGTGTTCAGAGTGGAACCACTGCAGATAGTGTCCTCTGAGAGGGACAGTGTCACAAACACTTACGTGGCACTAACTGCAGCAGGCCTTGGTAGTGACTGCACACTAAGTTTTGGACCCTTGAGGTCACTGTGTGTGTGGCAACTGTTGTGCCATGCACAGGTGAGAGGAGGAGGCCTGTGTAGGCGAGGCCACTGCCCAGGATAGGCTGTGCACAGCAGGCCTTGGAGCCAGGTGCAGCCCAGCACCTTCCTCCTTGCTTCTTAGGGTGGGTGTGAGGGGACTGGGAAATGACACCCTTTACCTGGAGGTGGACCTTGTGGCTGGCAGTCGCCCTCCTTCCCTCGGACTGAGTGGGCATGGCCAGTGCACAGCAGCTGTTCTTTGTTCGTGTGGCTGACACTTAGTGCCTGGCACTTTCCCCCGAGCATGGGACCAGCTCCAACCCAGGTGACTGACGCTCTCCTGTCCTCAGGTCCCCTGTCAGAGCTCCACTACCCATCGACAGCCTGACCAAGGAACCTAAGGGCTTTGCCTTTGTCACCTTCATGTTCCCTGAGCATGCAGTGAAGGCCTACATGGCAGTGGATGGGCAGGTGTTCCAGGTGAGGTTGCTCAAAGGCCCACTGGGGTCGCCAAACCTGGTGACAGAGGAGGGATGACCCTGTGGAATGCAGGGAACTCTGCTCTTCAGGGTCACCTTGCGATGTGCCCAGGCCACCTCCCCTCCAGTGCACCTTCATTCACAGTGTATGGACCTTGTGGGCTCCAGGCCAGACCTGGCCCACCCACAGCCACTCACGTTCTCCCTGTGCAGGGCCTGGGGGCGAAGTGTGAGGGGCTGTGGGGTGTCACAGAGGAGCACCTTTCCCTTGGCATGGCCATGTCGGGGACCCCAGTGTCAGCTGGACCGAGAGTAACCATATGTCTGCTCCGGCTGCCGTCCCTGTCCTCCTGCATGTCTGGCCCTGGGTCCAACTTGTTTAGGACAGGAGGCACCACTAGACAGGAGGCCCCACTGGAGGGCGGGACTGGAGGTGAGAAGGCAGCTTGCCCACTTCCTCCCCTGTCCCTGCAGGGCAGAATGCTACACTTGCTGCTGTCCACCATCAGGAAGGAAGCCACTGAGGATGTCGACACCCCCGGCTCATCCTATAAGAAGAAGGCAGCATCCAAGGACAAAGCCAGCAGCTGCAGATCCTCGCCAGCCCTGCCCACGCTGTGCTGCCCTCTCCGCCTTTCCCGACCACCTGGTCCCTTTGAGGGACCTCACCTCTGAGCTGGCTTCCCCACTGTGGATGGGGAGAGCGGTGCGGAGCTCACTTATGCTCTGAGGTATCTCGTCCTCTATGAGTGGATGGTTGCCACCTGCTGGGCCCTGGCACAGGCCGGCTGCTGGCACTGCCAGAGGTTGGATCTGTCAGCCCCGCTGCCTGTGGGTGGGAGGTGAGGTGGCGGGAGGGATAGGAAGGCAGGGAGGCTTATGATAGGCTATGTGTCTGTGAGAGAGGGTCCGTGGGTCCCAGTGTGGCCTGTCCTGCTCTGCCCCTGCCCGCAGCTCCCACAACTGGAATACGCTGTTCATGGGGCCCAATGCTGTGGCCAAAGCCATCACAGAGAAGTACATTGCCACCAAAAGCCAAGTGTGGGGCCACGTGAGTGGCCCATGACTTAAGAGCTTCATGTCCGCAGACCCTCTTGGTAAATCTGTCCAGGGCTGGACCCCTGTGGAGTTCTTTCTGGGCAAAACCAGGAGCCCATTTCAGCCACGTGGCAAGGGACGTCCCTTGATTCTGCCCATTGGCTGCTTTCTCCACGGTCCTCTGCCCTTCAAGACACTCGAGGTCAGCCTGTCTGTAGAGGTGGACGGCAAGCCCATGTGTAACTGAATGACTTGGTGGCCACATTTTTAAAAGAAGCAGGAAAATTAATTGTAACAGACACCGTCCTCAGTTAACGCTTCTGAGGGATCATCGCTTCGCTGCACCCAGTGTAGTCACAGGGTGTTTCTCCTCCCTCGTTCCCACCCAGGCCACTGAATTCCATGCGTAGTAGGACGTGGGTTCTCAGGTACCCAGGGGCTCATGGATGCCATGCTCTGCAGTGCAGCTTGGCCTGAGTTGGAGGGAAGGACAAGGGACAGTTGCAGTGGCTCTGGTGCCACCAGTGCCCTGAGCACCAGGGCTTCGCAGTGCTGGGACAGGGTCCTGCCTTCTAGAGCCTTCTGGTGACTTCTGGAGCCTCCTAGTGGAGACAGGTGGAGAGAGGAGAGCCTGGGCTGGTGGGGGAGGTGACAGAGCAAGGACTGCTTGGTGTGAGGGGTTAGGGTCAGGGTCAGCCCTGCAGAAGCCCCCAGGGGCTGCAGGAGGAGCTGCAGACCTGCCCACTGTGGAGAATTGAAAAGCCCGAGCTGGTGTGGGGACTCATGACTGGAGAGGGCGCCCGAGGGGGTCAGTTGGGTGTGGCTGGGTGAGGGGCACCGCCGAACCCACTTCCACTGAGTCTGCTCAGCTGTTGGCTGGAGAGAGCAGATCGGGTCCATGTGATGGCTGCAGGCCTCCTTTCCTCCCTCCCTCAGAAGACCAAGGGCAGCATGGCTGTCCGTGTGGCCCCTGGGGAGACCCAGCTGGTCCAAGAGGTGTAGCGCTTCCTCCTCCACAACGGGGTCAGCCTGGACTCCTTCAGCCAGGTGGGTCCCCACTGCCCTCCCCACGGACTCTGATGGCCCCAACTGGTGGCTGCTGCAGAACTGGGGACGGGGCTCCGGGGAGGCTGGGGATGTGTTGACAGGCCCTGTGGTGACTGGAACCAAAACCTGAGGACTCACTGCTCTGCTGCCCCTCGCAGGGACAAGCTGCTCCTGGGGCTTCTCCATGCCGGTGGCAGCAGGTGGCCTGCAGTTCCACACTGAGATGCCACTCTGATCAGTGGAACAGTGACTGGGGCACCTGGGAGGTACAGCAGGCTGGTCTTTCACTGTCAGGGTCTGCATGACTCAGTGGGGGGCTGGAGGCTGACCCGTCAGCAGAGCTGCCCAACTGTGGAGCCAGCAGGTGGCCTGCTGGAGAGGGTGGCGCCTCCTGGGTCTACTTCCCAGGCGCCTGGCCCCTGGGGCCCCAGACAGTGCTGGTGTCAGACTGGACCCCTGCTGTCATCCCTCACAAGTCCTGTCCACTCCACAGGCCTCAGCAGAGTGAAGCAAGACTGTGATTATGGCCTAGAACCTCCCCGCAGGCACCCTGGAAGCTGAGTTGCGGGAGACCTTCGGCTGCTTCGGGCACCTGGGCCGAGTGCTGCTGCCCAAGGGTGGCGTCACTGCCATCATCATGGAGTTCCTGGAGCCCCTGGAGGTGCACAGGGTCTTCTGACACCTGGCCTACTCCAAGGGAGGGCTGCCCAGCGCAGTTAGGGGAGAGGGACCTGGTGTGTGGGAGGGCCCTCAGTCTGAGCTCCACCCTCCCACAGTTCACCTGCAGAAAGCACCCCACCCCCGCTTTCCCTGGCTTCCTTTCCTGCCTCAACTTGAGCCTTCACTGTCTGCTTCTTTGCTGCCATGTACTCGTGATAAGCTGAATTCCCTATACAGGGCTGTTTAAGAATATCTATAGCCACGGCAAGATGTCCCAAGATGGAGTCCCACAGGTTGGCACCTTTGCCTCTGCAGTTCCACCATGTCCCACTGTATCTCAAGTGGGCTCCAGGTGTGTCTTCTCCAGCATAGCCCCCACAGAGGAAAGATCACCAAGAGGCTCCAGCGAAATCTGCAGAAAAGAATGTGGTGGAGCCAGAATTGGGTAAGAACAGATCTATGTGGGAGGAGAGCAGGGCAGCACGGAAGTGTTCATCAGGCCACTGGTTTAACACTTTGTTCATCTTGCACACCAACAGACTTCAGTCTCTAATTGTATAGGTGTGTAAAACATTCCTGAAAAATAGAGCATCAGAGCCAGGCACGGTGGCGCACACCGCTCATCCCAGCAGCTCGGGAGGCTGAGGCAGGAGGATTGTGAGTTCAAAGCCAGCCTCAGCAACTTAGTGAGGCACTAAGCAACTCAGTGAGACCCTGTTTCTAAAATATAAAATAGGGCTGGGGGTGTGACTCCATGGTTAGGCACCCCTGGTTCAATCCCTGGTACCAAATAGAGCGTTCTGAGCACAGTGTAAGGTAGCAGCTGAGGGTGAGGGAAGAAAACCTAGATCTCTTCATGCTTAGAATAGTCGGGAAAGAGTCCCTGATCCGTAGGTGGGGTGAGCTGGAGTCAGGGAGGAGAGCCCTGGTTGCATGTGGCACAGCTCCCCTGGTGTCCAGCGACTGCACAGGCAGGAGAGGGAAGAGCAGTGGTGAACCACCCTGGCCTGGGTGGTCCCAGTCCACTGGCTGACCCACAGAGTAGGCATGTGAGCAGGGTAAGAGTTACCTGTCAGGACTGTTGTGCAGACTGCAGGACCTGGCACATCCCTGGACCTCACCCCTCTCAGGATGCCTGAGAACTGAGACGTGCCCCATACCCACAGCTGCCCCAGGAGACGGGCAGCTCCCCAGGGACCCACGACCACACCTTGTAGTCAGACACCTTCAGGAGCCTCCTGCGGACTGGGTTGTTTGACCCAGGTTTTAAGATTCTACCCCTCGGCCCATCACACACAGGGTTACCAATTGCTCAGTTTACTAAAATGAGAATTTTCCTCTTAAAGACAGATAAGTCCCTTGTCTACCATCTCCATTGTCCTCATATATTTACAACAAAAGTGTTTTATGGCAAAAAAAAAAAAAAAAAAACAGTGGGTGCAGAACCTCTGATCACCCCTGTAAGGTTTGAATTTGTGGCCTTGCCTGGTCGGGGCCTTACTCCATGCCTGTGGCTCACATCCACGTGCCTGTGGGTCTTCAGGACTGGCCGTCTGTAAGGGCATTTGTGACCCACTGGCCTGGAAGCTGCACCCATCCCTTCACTCTCTGCCCATCCCTTCGCTCTGCGGATGGAGTGCACCCCATTTGCTAGGTGGATGGTGAAAGGCATGAACCTTTCCAGTCCCTCCTTGGTCAGCTTTGTGTTGGGGTCCTTTCCACCCTGCTTGTGCTCCTGGAACTCACCCCTCATGGGGTCCTCCTGTGTCCATAAACAGCCGTTGCCCTGCAGCTGCCAGCCACCATGGCTTTCAGTTCTGCTGCTGCACATGAACCCAGTTAATGAATTCTGACCCAATTGAACCCTCCTCTCTAGCACACGAACTGGTGGGGTCAGGAGGCTTGCAGACAGCTCTGGTCTGGCTTCTTCCTCCCTGCTTCGGGCACAGACAGGACAGGCACATCGGGCACAGCACCTCCATCTGGCTGGGCTGATTTCATTTGAACTAGATGGTGCCTTCTCAAGCAGGCACCTCGTCTGCCTTGCTGACCATGCACCCTGCGGAGTGCCAGGCCCTGGGAGTGCAGAGAAGGTGCTGCCCCAGGGCATAGTGGGGCCCACTCCCTGCCTGCTGGCACCAAGCTCTCTATGTTCTCACGCTGAGGTGCTGCTTCTGGGGAGTGGGCCATGCGTGCCGGTGATGGTGGGCAGGGTCCCTGTCCCATGCCCACTCTGGGGCTGGGCCAGATGCCTCCCTTCAGGCTGGATCTGGCCCTGAACAGTGAGGGTGGCACCCACGCACCCCCCTGAGGACAGAGGGAGATGCCACGCTGACAACATCTGTAACTCTGCTGTCCAGGGTGACCACAATGAACATGGCCCAGACTTCCCAGGACCTCCTGGGCTGGTCATGGACATGTCTGAAGAAGGCCTCGGGTACAGGACTGCTCTGGGGTGTGAGCAGTGTCCTCTCGGCACCAGTGTCTGGACCCTGTTAGAATGATCTTCTGGCCTCAGGCTCAGGTTAGTGTTGAGGGTCCCAACAGTCCTGCAGCTTGGAGGGGCTGGTGTCTGCTCACTGACTGACAGGAGGCCTCAGAACCAGGATCTGTCCAGCACCGGTGGGTTTGCTGCAGCCTCTGGGAGCCTCTGTGTTGCCTGCACAGCCCCCGGTCCCTGGTCCCCTGAGCTGTGCCCTCTCCCTTTCGGCACCCCACCCACTCTCTGCACATTGTTCCAGATGCTTCCTCAGGATGACAGGAGGTAGGGGGCCCCAGGGCCCCAGGCTCTGTGTTTGGGGCTGGGCAGGGGGAGCGGGAGGGACCACGCTTCTCTGCAGTGCTCTGCTCTGCTCTCTGCCACTCTCCAGGGAGTGGCCAGCATGTTTTATCTCCCCACAACCAAGACCCTCATCTCTAGATAAAGGGCTCAGATGTGGGGGTCCTGGAAAGCTGCTTGCAACTGATAACAGTCTGCTGGTGGCCACAGCGCAGGAGCCTAGAGGAGTGGCATGGCCTGATTATAATAAAGCTGTGTGGTGCCGCGTGCCTGGATTTGATTGTGGGGCTGCGGCAGAAGCCCCTCCCTGCCTCCTGCCCAGGTGCTCAGTGGTACCTGCTCCTGCTCCTGCTCCTGCAGCCAGCCCCTCCACTGCTTACTCCTGCCAGAGCCTGGTGATTCTGTTGGCGAACATCTGCTTGAGTTTGGTAATCACTTATTTTTTCTTTCCTGTCGTCCTTTGTCTCCCCATTCAGGCTGGCAGCAAAGTACTTCTTAAAAAGACCTTTGGCTGGTGGCCTCGGCCCTGGGTCATGTCTGGGCCTGCTTGGACCTGGATGTGGGTTGCTGTGGGATTTGGCTTGGTAGCTTGGAGGTGCTGGGAGGTGCAGGGGTGACTGGGTCAGGTTGGGTCCATTACTCAGGGCCAGCAGGGACACTGTTCCCTACACACAGAGGTCTGGCCTGGAACCTGCAGGAGGAGGGCTGGGCTCCCCTGCAGCTGCCTTCCCTCAGAGGGGATCATGGGCTTCCCTGGGTGCCAACCCAGCCAGCTGGACACGCAGGGTCCAGGGGCAGTGTTCATGGTGCAGTGTTGCTTCTGGGGTGTTGGATAGGCCCAGGGGCTGTCACACAGCCTTGATGTTCATCTTGCAGTCAACCTGCACGCAGCTCGGACCATGGTCCCCACTCACATATGGAAAAGAGGAAGCCCCGGGGTTAGTGACCTCCAGAGGTCACATGCGTGGAGGGCATGGGGATGTGCCCTGCAGCTGTGAGCCCTGAGGCCTGAGCCCTTGCCCGTCCCCACTGCTCCCTTTGAGCTCTCAGCTTGTTGGCCATCTGCAGATGTTTTTGGAGTATCCTCTCTTGACCAGTGCTGGGGGTGCAGGGGTAACTGCATCAGGCTGGGTCCGGTCCTCAGTGAACTCCCCTTTATTTGGGGACCCAGATGCAACCAGTAAGGAAGGTGGTTTCAGAACAGTCTAGGGGCTCTGGAAAGAGGACAACAGGGACATGGTGGCCTTTTTTTACTAGTGTGACCAGGAAGAGTTGTCTGAGGGCAGGATGTTTGGACTAACACTGGGCAAGCAAAAACCAGGCCTGGTAAAGACAGGAGGGGAGCTGGTTGGACCAGGAGGTAGCAAGTTTAAAGGTCCTGTGGTCAGCATGTCTCTGGCAGGCTTGAGCATTAATGTAGAGGCCAGCAAATCAGGGATTATGTCAAAGGAACTGGCAAACTGGGAGCAGGCACTGAGAGGCCACTGGTAGGGCAGCCACTCTATTGTCCAATGGCAGGTGATAGTAACCAGGCCTATGGATGAGTAGTGGACGCTTGTTTTTCTTAACAGCTTAGCACAGTGCAGGAGTGTGTGTGTGTGTGTGTGTGTGTGTGTGTGTGTGTGTGTGTGTGGTTTTACTCCAGGCTGCAGGAGGGATGTGGAGGCAGGGCAGCCTCGTCACTGACCCAGGCTGCGTGGGTGGTACACAGCAGAGCTGGGTGGTACACGCCCACAGCCTTGTGTTCCCACATGCGTGTCCCATGGCTCTGCCCCTCCTGACTGCTGTCTCTAGGCCCCTCCTCTCCAGGCCCTGTGGTCAGCAGATCTTTAAAGACTGCCATGCCCTCGTCTCATAGCATTTCAGGATCCAGACACTCCAGGGGCATTGATGTCATTATGGGCGTGAAGGGTTAGGACATGGATGTCTCTGGAACTAGCCAGCCTGTGCTGTTGGGGAAAGACCCGGCACACGGGAACACTGCTTTCATCTTCAGCCAGCTGTTTTTCCCAGTGCCCCTCCCTGGGCGGGGCTGAGAGCGGCTGACCTGCCCAGGGAGGGACAGTTCCTGAGCACAGTTCCTGAGGTGCCCACTGACCCAGCCTGCTCAGCTCAGCTCAGCTCTCACTAAACCCAAACACCACACCCCAGGTGGTGCCTGTGACCACCTGACCAGGCTCCTGGGCTGGGGTCAGGTGGAGTCGACTCCACCTTGCCGAGGACCCTGGCCTCCCCAGAATGTCCCTGGGAGACTCCCACTCCTGGAACCCCGGCAGGCCCCTGAGACAGTGCAGGGAAGGTGACCAGTCTTTGCCAGAGGTCTCTGAGCAAGAGGGAGGTGTCTGCTTGCTGGTTGGTTAACCAGCTCCTGCCTGGCACAAAAACCTCTTGCCGTTGAGTTAGGTTGCCAAGATTGAAAAACTGGGTTTTCCTGTGTAAAGTTGTGTTTTCTGCTTCTTTTCAAAACTCTGAACTTCTGGCCATACCGAGTTGGCCTCCCCAGGGGGCAGAAGCTGGATATTGCTGAGGAGAGGCTACCCCTTGCACTGCCCATTAACCTTCTGGTACACCATTCTCCCCAACCCTCTCCCCTCTATAAGTTTCTGTCAGTCTTCTGGGAACCTGTCTTACCTTCCTGAAACTGCTTGGCATCTAATGTTGGGATGCCAGAATGTTCCCAAGTCCTCCCATTTCCACCTGTTTGTGTTTGTGATGTGGTCTCTGTGGTTGTGGATGAGGCCAGGTAGCCAAGGCACCCAGCTGAGGTCCTGGCATGTGGCAGGAGATCTACTGCCCATTCTTTCTTTGGCCTTCAACCTCTGAGATGCAGGATGACCAGGAGACCCAGAGGGTCTTCCTGCTGATGGTCTTGACTTTCACTTTGATTGAAGTTCTCCTCCAGGACCTGGAGTCTGAGCTGCTGTGGCTTTAGTAGGCTGTTTCCTCCTCTCTCCTTTGAAAGTGTGTTTCTGAGTATCAATGGCCACACCTGGAGTCCCTTGCTGTGTCTGTTGGTTGTTTCTTGGGTGGGGAGGAGCCTGCATGTAGATTTCCTCCTTGTGGCCTGGGACCCAGGAAGCTGGAGGACTGGAGGTGTCCTTTGGGTCCTGGGAGGGTTCCAGCTTGGTCACTAACCATTTCTTTGAGACTTGAATGGTTTGTTCAGCGGCTAAGCAGTTGACACCTAATCAGGACTGGAAAGCTTCAGGCCACAAGCAAGAGGCACAGAACAGGGTCCCAGAGCTTGGCGTGACAGTGCAGGGCAGGTCTGAGCACCTGGAAGCCCCCTTAGGCCCCACACAGGTGGGAGCTGTTGGAGGGAAGCATGCTCGGGAGAAGCCTATGGGCTCCTCTTGGGTCACGGGACCTCGGGAGCTTCTACCAGCCTGGGGGGCAGGGCTGGAGTCTGGGGCAGGGCTGCCACCTGCTCAGCACCAAGGTGGGTTGGGGTGAGGAATCCCCTCCCTGGGGCTGTCCCCCTGGGGCTGTGGGATAGCTGTTGAGCCTTTCCTGGGGAAGGGGCTTTTCCCCAGGCTCAATTCTCGGGACTTGGTGAAATTGGGGAGGTTGAGCCAAACTGAGCGCATTTCCCTAAAGTAGGGTTTCTCCAATGGTCCTGAGGCTGAGACATCCACCCTCGCTGGGGCAGTCACCTGCACTGGGCCCTGGCTGACTGCCCATGGCCCTGCCTCTTCTGCCCAGTGCATCCGTGGGCACCACCACTAACTGGCAGGGCCACGTTTGCCCTCCCTCTCCGTGGAACATGTTCCTTCAGAGTGAGCGAGGTGCAGGGGCGGTGGTGACAGGTATTGGTACAGCTGCCTGGGTCTGTAGTTGCAGAAGTGGCTACGGCCCCTGACCTCTGTTCTCACGGCTGCATGTGCATGTGTGCTTTCCCCGCCCGAGCAGACTGACGGAATCACGCACCACCTTCCTCGTCTTCACCTTCAGGTCCCCGGGTCCATGAGCTCCCTTCAGCATTCCTCAGCACATTGTTTCTGTGGCACCCTACAATCACAGCATCCAGTGGCCTTGCTGGTCTGTCTGGAACTCTGTGGTGGGTTTTCCCAGTTTCCACTATTATGAAATACTATGACTTCCTTGTGTGTAGACAAAACCACTTTGACACACATGCATGTTCAAGGGGTATTTGAAATCCATATTCAAAGGGTTTTAGAAAGCTAATTTTTCCCATTCTATTATTTTTGCAAAACTCTTAAGATGCATTTTAGTTTGAAAGTTCACTAAGTGCTGTTTTTTAAGGAAAAATAACATTTTGCTTAGGTTCATGGTTTCCATAATTTATTTTGAAGTTAAAATGAGTATAGCCTAGACCTATCTGGGGCTTATAGGATTGAATCTCTGTCATATTCTCTTTAAAACAGAGCAGGATCTGGGTGCAGTGGCACATGTCTGGAATCTCAGCAGCTCAGGAGGCTGAGGCAGGAGGCTCTTGAGTTCAAAGTCAGCCTCAGCAAAAGGGAAGCGCTAAACAACTCAGTGAGACCTGGTCTCTAAATAAAATACAAAATAATGCTGGGGATGTGACTCAGTGGGTAAGTGCCCCTGGGTTCAATCCTCAGTACAGAAAAAAATAAAATGCAACAGGGGCAGATGGTGGGACTTTGTCTCTCTCCCTGACTCTCTTGTTGCTGACCTGCAGTCCCTCCAGACTATGCCATGGAGGCAGAGCCCCTTGGTACAGCATTCTGTGCTTTAGGCCCTGGCTTTGGTGAGTAGATGTTACTTAATGGGGTGGTTTGTTTTTGATGGGGTTAGTGGCTGACAGTGAGACCCCAGAAGGTGAAAAACCAGCAGGGGAAGGAGCACAGGCCTCCTCATCCAAGGGATGAAGAAGAGGAGGAGGAGGAAGAGGAGGAGGAGGAGGAGGAGGAGGAGGAGGAGGAAGATGAGAGACTTCCAGGATGCACTCTGTTTATTAAAAATCTCAACTTCAGCACCACAGAGGAGATGCTGAGGGAAGTGAGTATCCACCAGGAATGGGGGATGCTCCAGGCTGCAATGAGGGCAGTGTGTCTGCTCTGGTTCCAGCACAGCTCGGGTGGTGGACAGCCCACCCTACCGCACACCACCCCTGCTGTCCAGGGGAGGGTTCACATTCCAAGTGTGCATGAAAAGAGTGCCCCAAACTCTTCTGTGGTTAGAGGACCAGAAGTCAGTGCCACCACTGCACGTGGCCTGATGGAACCTGCAGGAGACTCGTGAGTGAGGGTGTCCCTACCTGGCACATCTGGATGGGGTGAGTCTGTACCTGTGGGAGGAGAACAGAAGGGGCAGGGTAGGGAGCTCCAGGCAGGAGTTTGGCAGATGCCCAGTGAGCATGAGCCCATGGGCTGCAGGGCCAGGATGGACAAGGCTCCACTCCTGCTCACAGGATGGGGTCTGTGAGCTCCCTTTCCCCCCAAACGGGACTCCCCAGCAGAGGTGCTGCTTTCAGTGAATCAAGCGTGGCACAGAACAGACGCTCACCAGATTTTCTGCTTAATGGATAAGTGACACAGCTCACAGCCATGAACTTGTCCTGGAAGGGAGATGGCCAGAGGATGGAAATCTCTGATTCCCCTCTCTTTCAGAAGGTCCCCTGAGCTCTAAAATTCTATGGAGGGTTCAAGAGAAGAGGCAGTGTCCACTGACCCTGCCTCTGTGTTGTGACTGTCCCTAGGTAGGACAGCCACAGCAGTGGAGAGGCCCAGACCCAAGCAGACAGCATTGCCAGGGTGCCTGGAGCACCTGATGAAGCACTGATACTGACATGACTTGGTTTTAGAGGCGCACCCTAGCAGTGTCTCAAAGGCAGGTGACTCTGAGCCTGTCAGGCCAGGTCTGGTCCTGTGTTGTCTTTGTCACTCCTGGCGTGGTATGGGACATCACTATTGGATCAGCATTACCTAGAATTGCACAAACAGCAACTCAAGGGTGTCCTCAGAATTGAAGGCCCTGGAGCTGGAAGGTTCAGCCAAGATCATCTAGTTCAGCTGGGAGATGGAGCTTCAGAGAGGTTGTCTCACTGTCCTGAGCTCATACAGCCCATTAGAGCACTGTGGGGAAGCACAGTCCAGATCACAGGACCCCTGTCCCAGCACCTGAATGTGGAGCATTGATCACGGATCAGTCCTCCCGGGCCTGGATCCTGACCTCACTCCTTGCTAATGGGCAAGCCCTGCAGCCTTTCTGTGCCTCAGTTTCTCTGGCTGTAATAGAGGCACGAGTGAAATTTCCCATTGGGTTGTTTTGAAGGTTTGTTTGACTAGGATGAGTGAGATCCTCCAGGTAGAGGGTCCCATACCTGAAGCACAAATCTGCCACTGGTGTGTGTGAGGGTCTCTGCTCCTCCTCCTGCCTGTCGCTCACTTGGTGGACAGTACTGAGCACCTGCCTGTCTTTGGTACTGAAGACAGAGCCAGAGTCAGAGCCATGTGGAGTGTGCCTTAGCTGGGCTCTAAAGGGAGACAGGAGAAGGGAGGGGAAACATAGAGTGTGACTTACAGTTTTTTAGAATTATTTTGGCTTTAAGCACAGAGGACAGTGAGGTGGTCGGGCCTGGAGTCAGTAGAGTCCATGCCCCTGAACTGACCCCAGCTTCTGGGGTCTGCAGAAGACCTCTCAGCTGATCCAAGGCCTAGCTCCTCACTCTGTAAGTGGAGCAAAAAGCAGCCCAGCTGCTGTTTCGAGAGGCCCAGAGGACTGACCATGTTACTTGGAACAGGCCATTGCTCACCAGCTCTGAATGGCCCAGGATCTCCGTGGGCAACGTGGGAGGACAGTTTGGCAGGCTGCACAGTGTCTCAGAGCCTGAGTCAGCAGCCCAGGCCCAGGTCCAGGTCCAGCATGTCCAGCTTTGTGACCCCAACTGCCAGCTCCTGAGGCCTGGCCTTCAGCTGCCCATCTGAGGGTGTCTCTGGATCACTAGGTGGGTGGATGGTGTGGGACCTGGCACAGGCCCATGCACAGTGTGCAGCCTGCTGGGGTCAGCTCTGTGTGCTTCCTGCTTCCTGTGCCCGTGGGTGGACCTATGGTGACTGGAGAGGCTCCCACACAGGTGGCGAATGCTCCCCGAAGTCGGGGGCTGCATGATCCTCTCTTCTCCAGGTGTTTTTCAAAGTTGGTGCCGTGAGGAGCTGCTCCATCTCCAAGAAGAGCAAAGCAGGTTACCCATGGAAATCTTGGCTGGAAGGAAGTGGTTCCAGAAGAAATCGTACCTGCAGGCGGGGTGGGCAGCCAGGCTTGTCTGAAACAGCCCCTCCTCTCTCCTGGAGACTTCTGTTGTGCAGTCAAAGAGGCCCATGTGTCCTGGGCTGTCCAGAGCCTCACAGGCTGTCATGTGGTCCTGGAGTTATGCACCTAGTGGGTGGGCAGGGTACCATCAGCACCCGGAGGATCCCTCCTCCCCACTCCTTCCAGACACAGCAAAATAGACTGATTGTGTGCTTTTCCACTTCATTTCCAAGAGAAATGACCCATACATAGAACTTCTAGATCATTCTGCCACATCATTAATCTGCACCTCCCTGCCCATTAGGTAGTGGGCAGACAGAGATCACTTGGCCTCTCCTTTCAGCCCCAGGTCTTGTTCTGATGCTCCTAGCCGCCCTTCATTCATACCCTGGTTCCCTGCAGAGCATGAACAAGGACATGTCCTTTGTCCTTTATCATAGCCACATACCCCATGCAGCAGCCCTTTGATTCACAGACATGGTGCAGTACAGCACGAGTCAAGAGTGACCACTGCCCATTCACTCCCTAACTGGCCTGGGCCACCAGGCAGTGAGCGCCAGAGATATCCCTGTCCCCAGGCACCTGCAGTAGCTGGGAGACATATGAGCTGGTGGCTTAAGCACAGGGCCAGGAGGGCTGTGGCAGGGTCTTCAACTCAGAGTGGGCCTAGAGGCACGGAGGCTGAGCAACCTGGTGGCAGAGGCCAAGGCAGGAGGTGCCCTGGAAAGGGAGGCAGTTTCCAGCTTAGGAAGTGATTTTTATGCCCTGCAGGGGTTTGGACTGCAACCTGGTGGGGAACCACTGAGGGTTTTAAGCAGATGCTTCTGTGTGTGAAGTTAGAGGTCCCTTGCCTCTGTCTGCTCATGCTGCCATGGCAGCAGATAAAACAGGCTGCAGGGACACTGCCCCTCTGGGAGCCTGCCCTCACCCCTGCAAGCACTCAGCAGTGACTTGCCACCCCATCATCAGTGTTGGAAGTACCTCTTGCGGTGTCCACTGTCCTTTCAGGAGCCTGCCATCCTGTCAGGTGTTGGGGAAAGCTAGGTGGTATCTGGTCAGCTAGGTGCAGCAGGATGAGGCCATGCTTGTCCTGGGGCTGGCATGAAGGACGACTGGGTACAGGTGGCTGTGCAGCAGCAGGTCATACTGCTAACGCTTGAGGGGCACAAGGAGAGATGGTGGGCAGAGCTCATGCAGAACTGATACATGGTGGACCAGCAGAGCTGGGTTCTTGGCACCAGCTTGTGCCCCCCTCCCACAGTCCCAGGTCAGCATTTCCTGTGGGCTGAACCCACGGGCACAGAGGCCGGGAGCCAGGTGCTGCTCTTGACAGAGACCAGCCTCCCAGGCAGAATGGCCTTGCTGTGTCGGAGGCTGGGTGAGCTCCTCTTTCTCAGGAGTACATTTGACACTCAGGTGCAGATGCCAGCAGCCCACCACCCATAGCCTTCTGCCCCGAAATGAAAACCCTCTGCTCAGAGAGCAAACTGACAGTCACCATGGGACAGGACTGCCTGCCCCCTGCAGTCCTGAGCCACGTTTGAGCTGTTCACGAGGTTCCCTAGTGTGCCTGGCCCTTGGTTCCTCGGTCTCTGGATAGAAACACAGGCGCAGGGCTCTGCAGGGGAGGCAGAGGTGCAGTTAGAGACCTTGTGCTTTGGGGTGCCCCGTGGGATTCCCCAGCATTACCTCTCTATGCCTGACACACACACACTGAAGCCCCTGAAGAGGCTGCTGTTGCTCTTGCCCTCTGACCTCCTGCCACCTCAGAGGGGGAACCAGATGGAGCCAAGACACCTTCACCATCTCCGTCAGAACTTTAGACCCAAAATCCAGGAGCCAGATCCAAGGGTCAAAAAGGCCCCTGGAGGCAGACCTGGGTGCTGGTGACAGCACATGGAGGCAGGGCTGTCCAGGTAGCGGCTCCTGCTGGAGAACAGTGGTCAGCCCCGAGTCAGTTCCCCTCCCTCACAAAGGTGGGATCGTATTAGGAAGTTAATTATCACATCAGTCATCTGTTAATTATTAGTGATCATCAGTGGGTGGATTCGCTGGGGCAACTAGTCGTAAATGGCAAGCCTGGAGCTGAGGCCATGTGGGGGCTGGAAAGAGAACTGGAAAGTATTCAATGCCAAGCCATGGCTCACTCTGTGATCCCTCTCATGGTGTGTCCCCCGTTCCAGAAGCACTGATTTCCATGGAATTTGGATTCGTGGAGTACCAGAAGCCAGAGCAGGTCCAGAAAGTCCTCAAGCAGCTGCAGGTAAGCGAGCTGTGAGTCAGGGTCCATGCTGGGGGCCCGTCATCTCTGAAATTGGGGGCAACCCCTGAGCTCCCGTCCTGCTGGACCCATTCTTTCACCACTTTCGAGGGGACAACACCCAAGCAATGAAGTCCCCTCTCAGCCCTCCACAGCCCTTCATTCATTTATTCCACCCACGCGCTTGTGTCATAGGCCTAGTTTGTTACAGCACTGTGGTAGGCCTGGGGAGACCCTTTCACTTTCTGGTGGGGAGATGGGCAGTGGAGCCATGAATTAACACAAGACAAGGTCATGCCAAATTCTGTCACATGACTTCAGAAGTGGGGCTGCCTTGGGCTGGATGGGCAAAGGGGAGCCCCTGAGGAGCAGATGGCTGAACTGACACCTGCCCACACGAAGTCACCTGCACAGAGACCTGGAGGGAAGGCTGTCCAGGAGCAGAGGATGGCATTTGCCAAGGGCCTGTGTCAGGGACTCCAGGGAGTTGGGGGAATAAGCCCCACAGGGCAGCTGGCAGAGCAGTGTGTGGTGAGCATAATGGGAGATGGAGGTGTTTAGGACAGATTTGCATGTCACTTAAAGGACTGGATGTCAGCCTGAAGGCTGGGCGAGACTGTTGGAGGACTGGGATCACATTGGAAAGGGTCTCATTTGTGCTCCAGGACAGTTTCCAGCCCCTGTGTGGAGATGAGATGGGAGGAGGGTGGGCAGGAAACCCTCAGTGGCCAGAGAACAACAGTAGGTAGGGCCAGGGATGGGCAGCAAACGTGCTGGAAGGGGCTGGAGAGTATCTGAATGTAGATTGAATGTTCTGTGCAGATGGAGGAGACAGCCTTCCTGCTGAGCCCTAAGTCCGGGGATAAATGTGACCCTTAGGAGGAGGGAGCCATCACCACAGTGAGCACCTGGCCAGGGGTCTGTATCACCCTGGGGAGCCAACCTCACTGACAGTGACCACATCTCCCTCACTGAGGCCCACGTGCCAGGCTCTGCCAGGGCAGGGAAGAGGGAAGAGCTCTTCCTGGTGTTTGGTTAGACACCGGAACTCCCACTGTGTCACCGGCACTGTGCGCTGTCAGCTCAGACATGGCTCCTCAGACCCTGTGGTCATCTTCCTCTTGCATTCAGGTCAAGGTTCAGTTCAACTCTGTCATGCACACAGGGCACTGCTCAGCCCCAGTCATGCGCATGTGCGTGCCCATGGCCACTGAGGATTGCTTATGCAGAGCCACCTGGCTGTATTTTCTGGGAGGTTGGAGGGACTTTTGGGGTATTTCACTCAGATGCCAGCTCCACCCCCAGGGACCACAACCTTAGGCGCAGGGCATTGAGCCAGGGATTTGGAGAGCTACAGATTAGGTACCAAGTTCTCTCTGCAAGCCACACCAGAAAGGCCCCTGAACCTTCAGATGCTTTTAAGCAGTGGCCGAGCCTATGCACTTGAATGATGTAAAGGTCAAGGCTGCCACATGGTTCAGTGAGCATTTGGAGGCTGGGTGTCTGTGATGACTGGCCGCTGCCTGGCTCTCACCCTGCCATCTTCGGGAAAGTCCTTCTGTGCCTGCCCTCCTGACCCCTCTGCACAGCATCTGCCAGGTCGGCCTTTATAAGAAAGGCCTCTGTGAGCAAGACTTCGGTGAGCACCAGCCCTGTGAGCTTGGCATCTATGAGCTTGTCCTCTGTGAGCACAGCCTCTGTGAGCATGGCCTCTGTAAACAAGGCCTCTGTGAGAACAGTCTCTGAGAAAGGCCTCAGTAAGCACAGCCTCTGTGAGCAAGGTCTCTTTGAACATGTACTCTGTAAGCAAGGCCTCTGAGTTTGGGCTCTGGAGATTGGCCTCTGTGAACATGGACTTTCTGAGCAAGACCTCTGTGAGCAAGGTCTGTGAGCAAGGACTTTCTGAACAAGACCTCTGTGAACAAGGGCTGTGAGCTCAGCCACTGTGAGCACCGCCTTTGTAACCAAGCACTCTGAAAGATAGGAATATGTGAGCATTGCCTATATGAGTTTGGGCACTGTGAGCACGGACTCTGTGAGCACTGCCTCTGTGAGAATAGCCTTTGTGAGCAATAACTCTGTGAGTGCAGACCCTGTGAGCACAGCCCCTGTGAGCACAGACAATGTGAGCAAGGTCTCTGTGATCAAGCGACTGTGAGAATGTCCTTCATTAGCAAGCCCTCTGTGAGCACGACCTCAGTGAGGAAGCCCTCTGTGAGCAAGTTCTCTGTGAGCATGGCCTCTGTTAGCAAGGTCTCTGAGCAAGGCATCTGTAAGCAAGGCCTCTGTGAACTCGGCCTCTGTGAGCTCGGCCTCTGTGAGCATGGACAATCTGAGCAAGACCTCTTTGAACATGGCATCTGTGAACTTGGCCTCTGTGAGCTTGGCCACTGTGAGAATGGCCTCTATGAGCAAGACCTCTGTGTGCATGGCCTCTGTGAGTACAGATTCTGTGAGCAGGTCTCTGTGATCATGGCCACTCTGAGCAAGGTCTCTGTCATAAAGGCCACTGTGAGCATGTCCTCTATTAGCAAGACCTCTGGAGCTAGACCTCTGTGAGCATAGCCTCTGTGAGACTCTGTAAGCATGACCTCAGTTAGCATGGCCTCTGTGAACACAACACGGCCTCTGTGAGCTTGGCCTCTGTGAGCAAGGCCTCTGTGAGCATGGCTTATGTGATGAAGGTCTCTGTGAGCAAGGCCTCTATAAGCATGGCCCCTGAAGCTCAGACTCTGTGAGCATGGCCTCTGTGAGAAAGCACACTGTGAGCTCGGTCTCTGTGAGAGCCTCTGTGAGCATGGCCTCTGTGAGCAAGGTCTCTGTGAGCATGCCCTCTTTGAGAACACTCACTGTGAGCTCAACCTCTGTGAGCACTGTCTCTGTGATCACGGACATTGTGAGCATGGGCTCTATGAGCAAGCTCTCTGTCAGCTTGCCTCTGTGAGCACAGCTTCTGTGAGCTTGGCCTCTGTGAGAATGGTCTCTGTGAGCATGGATCTGTGAGAACAGGCCCCTGTGAGCACAGCCTCTCTGAGCTTGGCCTCTGTAAGCTCAGCCTCTGTGAGCACAACCTCTTTGAGCAAGGCCTCTTTGAGATGACCTCTATGATCGTGGCTTATGTGAGCAAGACCTCTGTGAGAAAGACCTCTGTGAGCTCGGCCTCTGTGAGAACGGATTCTGTGAGAAAGCCCTATTTGAGCTCGTCCTCTGAGAGCACGGATCTGTGAGAATGGGTTCTGTGAGCATGGCCTCAGTGAGCAAGGTCTATGTTATCACGGCATCTGTGAGCAAGCCCTCTGTGCTCATAGCCTCTATGAGAAGACCTCTGTGAGTTAGGCATCTGTGAGCACAGCCTTTGTGAGAATGGCTTCTGTGAACACAGCTCTTATTACCAAGGACTCTGTGAACTCATCCTCTGTGAGCTCAACCCCTTTGAACTCGGCCTCTGTGAGAACAGCCTCTGTGAGCAAGGACCCAGTGAGCAAGATCTGTGAGCAAGGCTTCTGTGTGCTTGTCCTTTGTGAGCACGGCCGATGTGAGCAAGTCCTCTGTGAGCTCAGCTCTGTGAGCAAGGTCTCCATGAGCATGGCTGCTCTGAGCAAGGTCCTTGTGATCAAGACCACTGTGAGCATGGACTCTTTCAGCAAGGTCTGTGAGCTCAGCCTCTGTGAGCACTGCCTATGTGCGAAAGTCCTACGCGAGCAAGCCCTCTGAGAGCTAGGCCTCTGTGAGCACGGCTTATGTGAGCTCAGTCTCTGTGAGCAAGGCCTATGTGAGAACGTCCTCTTTGAGCAAGGCCTATGTGAGCAAGGCCTGTGTGAGCTCGCCCTTTGTGAGCATGGCCTATGTGATCAAGTCCTCTGCGAACTAGGCCTCTGTAAGAACGGCCTCTGTGAGAAAACCCTCTGTGAGCTTGGCTCTCTGAGCAAGGTCTCTGTGATCACGGCCACTCTGAGCAAGGTCCTCGTGATCAAGGACACTGTGAGCATGGACTCTTTCAGCAAGGCCTCTGTGAGCAAATCTGTGAGCTCAGTCTCTGTGAGCACGCTGATATGAGCAAGCCCTATGCAAACAAGCCCTCTGAGAGCTAGGCCTCTGTGAGCAAGGCCTATGTGAGCAAGTCCTCTGTGAGCTAGGCCTCTGTGAGAATGGCCTTTGTGAGAATGGTCTTGTGAGCACGGATTCTGTGAGAAAACCCTCTGTGAGCTCAGCCTTTTTGAGCAAGGTCTCTGTGATCAAGGCCACTGTGAGTATATCCTTTATTAGCAAGCCCTCTGTGGGCTAGGCTTCTGTGAGCACAGCCTCTGTGAGCTTGGCCTCTGTGAGTCTGTCCCCTGTGACCTCAGCATCTTTGAGCAAGGCCTCTGTGAGCACCACCTCTGTGAGCATGTTCTCTGTGAGCAAGGCCTGTGTGAGCACAGCATCTCTGAGCATGGCCTCTGTGTGAAAGCCCACTGTGAGCTTGGTCTCCTAGAGAACCGCATCAGTGAGCAAGGCCTCTGTGAGCAATGCCTCTACGAGCTCTGGCTCTGTGAACTCTGTGAAATCCATCTATCAGCATGGATTCTCTGAGCAAGCTTCTGTGAGCTCAGCCTCTGTGAGCATGGCCTCTGTGAGCTTGGCCTCTGTTAGCACAGCCTCTGTGAGCTTGGCCTCTGTCAGGACTGGCCTCTGTGAGCAAGACCTCTGTGTGCACAGCCTCTGTGAGAAAGGCCTTTGTGAGCAAGGCCTCTATGAGCACAGGCCATGTGAATGAAGATTCTGCGAGCAAGGTCTCTGTGATCACGGCAACTCTGAGCAAGGTCTCTGTGATCAAGGCCATTGTGAGCATGTCCTCTATTACCAAGACCTCTGGAGCTAGACCTCTGTGAGCACAGCCTCTGGGAGACAGCCTCTGTAAGCACGGCCTCAGTTAGCATGACCTCTGTGAACAAGCCCTCTGTGAGCACTGCCTATGTGAGCAATCCCTCTGAGAGCTACGCCTCTGTGAGCACAGATCTGTGAGCCTGGCCTCTGTGGGAAAGCCCACTGTGAACTTGGTCTCCTAGAGAACCACATCTGTGAGCAAGGCCGTTGTGAGCAAGGTCTTTGTGCACAGCCCCTGTGAGAAAGCTCTCTGAGAGCTTGACCTCTCTGAGCAAGCCCTCTGTTAGCAAGGCCTCTGTGAGCACAGCCTCTTGTTACCAAGGCCTCTGAGCTCAGCCCCTGTGATCTCAACCCCTGTGAGCTTGGCCTCTGTGATGACAGCCTCTCTGAGCAAGGACTCTGTGATTAAGATCTCTGAATAAGGCCTCTATTACCAAGCCCTCTGTGAGCTAGGCTTCTGTGAGCATATCCTCTGTGAGCTTGGCCTCTGTGAACCCAGCCCCTGTGACCTAAGCCTCTTTGAGCAAGGCCTCTGTGAGAAAGCTCACTGTGAGCTTGGTCTCCTATAGAACCACATGTGTGAGCAAGGCCGTTGTGAGCACAGCCTTTGTGAGCAAGGTCTCTTTGAGCACAGCCTCTGTGAGCAAGACCTCTGTGAGCTCGGGCTCTGTGAGCTCAGCCTCTGTGAGCATGGACTCTCTGAGCAAGACCTCTTTGAGCTCAGCCTCTGTGAGCACCACCTCTGTGAGCAAGTTCTCTGTGAGCAAGGCCTCTGTGAGAACAGCCTCTGTGAGCATGTCTCTATGAGCTCTTGTTTCCTTCATACCGAGGAGAAGCACAGAGGACACACCAAATGTGTGTCATGGGTTGGGAAACCAGTCACATGTTGACCAGGGTTCCCTGCTGGCTGTGGAGCCTGACTGGTTGCCAGGACCTTTTTCCTTGGAACTCCTGAGCTTAGTGGCCATCACATAGTTCCCTGCTCATTTGCTTTCATCCAGTGCTGCAGGATGGGTAGGGAAACTCTTTAGCCACAGAAGGAGAGGGAGGCTGTCAGACCAGCATCCATCTTCCTCCCAAGGAAGAGGAGGGTAGAGAAGCATCATAGTGAGCATTTGTCAGCACCAGGAACCTGCGAGCAATTCCTGAGCCCTAGGAGGAATGTGGCTTGCTGACTGCATGTCATAGAATCCAAAGTGTAGTTCAACACACTGAGCACTGAGCCACACCCTGCCACTTCTGCATCTTGGAGAACACAGACTGCGTAGATCCAGCAAGGAAAGGGAGTCTATACCAGGCAGGTCTCAGGGTGTTACCTGGGCCTGGATCTGTGTTTGTGTAACTGTTGCTAGAATTGTATAGCCAGAGTGGAGTGAGGTGTTTGTGGAGGCCTTGAGCTTATGCAATGTAGATTCCCCTGCAAGAAAAAAAGAATAAGTATTCACATAAAATAGTCCTTGAAAGAGCTTCGCAAGAGAAGCCTGTGGTTTCAGCTCCATGGCCCTGTATGTGCCACCCTGCAGAGCTTCCGTGCTCTGTTGAGCAGCAGCAGACTTCCTGGGCTTCCTTCTCACCCCACTCAGGGAGACCTGCAGGACTCTGGCTGCCTGTGGCTGCTCTTGGCCCTTGTGTGTCCCAGCCAGGACTTGGCTTTGAGTCCTCAGCTGCCACACCCCACTCAGTCTGCGAAAAGCAGCTGTCTCCTTCCAGGGAGAAGGTGTGAGACTGCAAGCTACTTTCTGAACATGGTGCCCCCAGATGGACCATGGGAGGCAGAAGGCAGGAAGAGAGAGAAGCAGGCCACACCTGTGCAGGGACACAGCCGCTCAGCTTTCAGAGTTACTCCTGTTTAATCCACTTGCAGGAAGCATTTCCCTGTGTGGTGATGCGAGGACCTTATAGAGCTTTAAAGAAAGAAGGAAGCAAACTGAAGAAAGCAGATTGTGGGTGTCAAGTGGGGGTGGGAGGGAGAGTGCCCACAGGACATGGATGGCCAGCTGAAAATGTCCAGTGTGTCCCAGTCCCACCCTGCTCTATCCCTCACTGGGCATGCTGTCCAGATGCTCCCCTGGAGCATGGAGCCAGGGACCCAAGCCCACGGAAGTACACAAGGGGTGCTGGGGCCCTGGGGATGTGTCTGGAGGGCCTCTGTTGAAGGAGGCATAAAGCAGTCCAAGGCCAAGTCCTGGTGCTCTCCCTGGACAATCCTTAGTGACTGCTGGGTGCCCTTGGTTGGGGTACTCCCCTCTCTGCTGGACCCCAACTCCTGCCAGGACCTAGACCTATGGCAGGCCTGATCTGTGGAAGGACAGGACCCAGGTGGGGCCAGGTGGGAAATGGGAGCTCAGATGTGCAGGTGAAGAAGAGAGGAGGAGGGTGGGACAGCCCTCCTGCCCAGAGAAGATGAGTCCTGCCAAGAACATGGCACCCCAGAACTGATGGTCAGGGAGGCACAGAGCATGCCTGACACCGACACAGGGAGCTGGTGTCGCCAGGGACCTTGGGAAACACCTGGCCTGGGCCCAGCCACGGCTGGCATCTCTGTCCCCCAGAGTCATGAGCTGTACTCTCTGTGTGGGTGAAAGAAGAGGCTTGGTTTCTGGAAAACGTTGAGTTTGTGCTGAGATCAGAAATGACGGATGGCCCGGGGAGGTGTCCTGCCAGATCCTGGTAGTGCTGGGGAAATCAGCATGACCTCACAGCTGGGAAGCAATAGCCACATGGTCACTCCCACCTGTGAGCATGTGAGCTCTCTCCCAGAGAAGGTGGAGAGACCTGTGTTCACCCACACTGGGATATGCCAGGGGGCTCAGCACAGGACCTCATCCTCAGCTCAGCAGAAGCCATCTGGGCACCGCCTTGGGCTCCAGGTGGCTCAGTGGAGGGTCCCAGCAATCTCTGGGTGGTGCTCTGCCCCTCCCTGAAGTTCCTGCTGGCCCATGGACACTAGGGCTCCTGTGTCCCCACTTCCCAGACTCCTCCCCTCTGCGTGGGCTCCCCCTCTGTGCCTATGCATCTTAACACTGATCAGCCATCATCAAAGCACATCCCACCTGACACTTGGTGACCACCCTCTGTGGGCTGCTTTGCTAGGCAGGATCTCAGGCCTCATTCTGAAGAGTGAGTTTTAGCAGATACAGGTAAGAGTCAGGTGGAGGCCCAGGTGCCCATCACCATGCTTACAAGTTCAGCTGGGAGAGGAAAGCTTCCTCTGCACTTGGCTCTCAAGCTGAGCCACCTCTCAGGCTGTCCCTGGTCCAGATGCTTCTGTGTGGCCTCTGTTATGTTCTTTGTTTAGACTATGTTAGACATGACTACTTTACTTGGAAGAGGAATTGCAGGGTAACTCTAAGACAAAGTTCATTTTTACAAGATGACATGGAGATCACAACGTCTGTGAATTGAGTCCTGCCTTTTTCACTTAGTATTATGCCATGAGCATGTCCCCATGTCATTAGATGCTTTACTACAGGGACTTTGGTTTTATACAGAGGCCCTTTATGTAAATGTAGTCACTACTTTTAAATTGACTCACTTAAAACCACTGTCTTGATGAACACTCCATTGTTTTCCTCAGGTTTGATATTAAAACTTACAATTCACATTCTTGGTGATCCAAATCTTAGTGTGTGTCTGTTTGATTGTTTCCTCAGGAGAAAAATCAGGAGTTAGAATTGCTGATCCAAAGGAGGTAAAGGTCTAGAACACGCCTGAGACATGGAAGATCAGCTCTTCTGAGATTTCACACAAAAGGACACTCATCAGAGAGGTATGGAAATGATGCTTAATTCCTAGCAACAGCTGACAACCTGACTGTTTTGTTTTGTTTTCTTTTGAAAATCTGCTTTTTTGACCATTTAAAGAATGGCACCTGGTTTAGGTTGTGTTTTCTTGGCAGCTGGTGAGGTTGAACAGTTCTCATAAGGTGACAGACTGATTATTAGTCTTTTCTGGTAAATCAGGAGTGGGGCTAAGTGACCTATCAGCCACGAGGCTCCAACTGAGTGCGTCCTTGGTATTCTGAAGGCATAGAGTGGCTGGCATGAGGGTCTCCGGGGACAGGTGTGGACTCCCATGTCAGAGCTGCTTGCACCTGTGAAGGACCAGGTGCCACATTCTGACTGGGGTGGACTGTGTCCTTGTCAATTGGGAACTGAGTGGGCAGAGGACCACTTTGGGCTGGGATCTGTTCTAGAAATTGGACCTCTTCCCAAGAGAGAATGAGGATGGGGAGGTGGGAGGAGGCCTAGAGCCACCTGGAGAAGGAAGCCTAGAGCCAGGACCCCCAGCTTGTGATCCCCATCTTCCAACAAGGTGCCTCTGCATGACAGTAGTTCTGGGAAGGAGAGCAGGAGAAGCTTGTGCTCAGCTCAGCACGGGCGCCTCGAGGTGATGGGAGAGCAGTGGGCCAGACACACCCTGCTCCATGCAGATGCACTTTGCTTGTGTGTTTTAGGATGCTGGGCTTGTGCAGGATTATCTAGGATCTATTATTGCCTATCTCCTTCTCCATGCTTCCCCAGAGAGGAGCTTAGCCAGCAGACCTATTGAATACTGTGTGAGTTTCACTCTTAGTCAAGTACTGAGGCTTGGAAGAAGAAACTGTGGCTCACGAAACATGATGGAGCCTCACTAGAGCATAAGCCATCCACCAGCATTCAGCTGAGAAATCGGACCAGAGGACTGGACTGCACACTTGCTCTGGGCAGCCAGAGGACCTCCCAGCATCTTGCCCACCAGGCAGCAGTGCAGCTGCTGTGAGACCCTCCATTCCTGGCCTGGTCCTCACACTCCAAAGTTCCCCTGGATGTCTGTTACTGCAGGACCAGTGGTATGCATTTTGCAGGTGTGCAGCAGATTGAGACACAGAAACCAGCAAAACAGTAACAGGCAGTCAGAATGAAGCACAGAGGTGGGGTCACTGGCTTCCAAGGAGAGCAGAGCAGGGCCCAGCCCAGCCTTCCCCAGCCCAGCCTCCCCAGCACGGGGGCCTGCAGTTCAGCAGGACCCATCCTTCTCCACCTCCAGCTTCTGCACACGTCTGTCTAACGAGCTGTTGGTTTTGGATCAACAGACAAAATTTGACCCTCCTGCAGATCCCCACACCCTGTCAGTGCCCCCTGGGGTGGCCAAGGGTGCCTATGAAGATGCAGGTAGTGGAGGGTTCCCCCAGAAACCAGTTGGTGATCCCCACAGAGGCGGCAGGGTCTGAGCCTGGTGACTGAGCTGCCACACCCAAGGGAAGAGTGAAAGCAGTGTGGTATGGCACAGGACCACCAGAGGAAGACCCCCAAGCCTTGTGGGATGCATTCCATCAGCATGGTGGCCGCTGAGCTGCTGGCACCCCTGCAGACCTGCTCTTTCCCAAATGTCACAGGACAGAAGCTTGTAATGCTGTATTTTGAAGACTAGTTTATTTCACTCAGAAAAATGAATTCACAATTTACCCATTTCTAGCATGAATCGTGTTTTTTCCTTTTTATTACTGCCATGAACACTTGGGTAGAGTGACTATCCAATTCACATGAGAATCATTTTGTTCTGCAAAAACACAGGGTTGCTGGCATGTTGGATTTAACTTCATAAGAAGTTGCCAACTCCTTCAGCAAGTGGCTGTGTACCTTCCCTCCAGCAACGAGAGGCAACTTCTCTTTTTCTAAACCCTTGCCAGTTGTTGGTGTGCTGGTTTTCAAAATTACATCCATCTGCTTTTATTTTAACTATTCTTTCTGATGCAAGTGTGGTTTAAAATTGCATTTCCTTACTGATGAGGTTGACCACCTCATTATAGCTTCTCTACCACTGATTGTTTTCTTTGGTGATATATCCAATCAGATGGTCTCCATTTTTCACAGACCGTCTTGTTGTTGTTCAGTTTTAAGTATTCTCCCAATGTCTCAGAAGTTGTTCACCAGAGATCCGATTTGCAAATATTCCCTATCAGGTATGTGGCTGGATTTTCATTCTCTCAGCAGTGCTTCTAATCAAAGAGAAGCTGATGCTGAAGTGCAGCCTGTCATGGGCTCTTCTTTGGTGGATTGTGCTTTGGGTGTCATGTCCACAAACGTCACCAAACCAGAGGCCATCCACTTTCCTTCTAGAAGTTTTACAGATTTTCATTTTGTTTAGGCCTGTGATCTGTTATGAGTGAAATTTTGAATAAAGTGTGAAGTATATGTTAGTGTTTGTTTGTATAGAGATGTCCAATATTTCAGGCAACTTAAAAAAATACCTCTCCTTTCTCCATTGATGTTGCCAGTTGTACACAGTCAGTTGGCCAAGTTTCGAGGGCTCTTTCTGGACTCTCCTGGCCCATTGTGCTGTGTGATCATCTTTCTGCCAATACCACGCTCTTCTGGTTACTACATGGTGGTGGTGGTGAGTCTTGTCGTTGGGAGGTCTTTTTCAGAATTGTCTTGGCTGTTCTCTTTTCTTTGTTTTTCCATATGTATTTCAAATTAGCTTGTCAATATCTACAGAACACCTTGCTGAGGTATTCATTGAGCTCATGTTTAATTTGTAGATCAAATTGGAGAGAACTGACATCTTAACAATGAATCTCCCACTCTGTGAACACCATATCTCTCCCATTTATTCATGGAAGAATTCTCCCTGATTGCTCATGAACACACTTTGGTAGCTTTATACTTAGGTACCTCCTTTTTTGGTTTATTTTAAGTTGTGTCTCTAAATCTCGAGTTCTACTGGTGTTGCTGGTGTTAAGAGCCCAGTTGAGCTGCAGGGCCCAGCTGTGGTGGGCTGGAGGGGAAGGAGAATCATGCTGGCTCTGGTTCCATTGCTGCTGTAGAGCAGCCAGGAGGGACCAGCAGTGCCCATGGTGGGGAGAACTTCTGACAGCAGGGAGCCCTACAAGGACCTGGGCTGAAGAAGGGACAGGGCAGAGGTGGACGGCAGAGAGTGCGAGTCACAATGGAGAAGTGTCTTCATAGTTCCCTCCTGCCTCCCCAGAAGGTGGGCTCTGTGAAGGGCCTTCCTCAAAATAGGGTTTTCTGGGCCAGGAATGCAAACCAGTGGGTGTGCTGGCTAGGGCCACTGGACTGCCCTGCCCAACCTGCAGCACAGTGGCCACCCCCTGGCAGGGAGGCACTGCCCAGGAGGCCTGTATGGCAAGTGTCATTGGTGTGGTGGGTCTGGAAGATCAGACGTGGGGTTTGGCCCAGAACTGCAGTCTTCCGCTGGTGCATAGGATGACCTCCTCAACTCATTCTTAGTTCTAGAAGTTTTGTAGATTTTTAAAATTGTTCTAATTAGTTATACATGACTGTAGAGTGCACTTTGACACGTCACCCATAAATGGAGTATAATTTCTCATTCTTCTGGTTGTATGTAATATGGAATCACATGAATATGGATTCATTCTATTATCCTTCCTACCACACACCACTCCCTGCCTCTACTCCCCTCTACCTAACCCAAAGTAACTCTGTTCTTCCCTAGCACCTGCACTTATTGTGAATTAGCACCCATATATCAGTGAAAAATTCAGTCTTTGATTCTTTGGGATTGACTTATTTTGCTTAGCATGATGTTCTTTAATTTCATTCATTTATTGGCAAATGCCAAATTTCATTCTTCTTTAAGATTGAGTAATATTGCCTTGTGTATATGAACCATGTTTTCTTTATCCATTCATCTATTGAAGGGTACCTAGTTTGGTTCCATAGCTTGGCTATTGTGAACTGAGCTGCTATAAACATTGTTGTGACTGCATCATTGTAGTATGCAGATTTTGTCTTTGGGTGTAAACTGAGGAGAGTGACAGCTGGGTCAAATGACAGTTCCATTCCAGGTTTTCTGAGGCATCTCTGTACTGCTTTCCATAATGGTTGCTCCAATTTGCAGTCCCACCAGCAGTGTATGAGTGTGCCTTTTTCCAACATCTTGCCAACATTTGTTGTTGCTTCTATTCTTGATAGTTCTTTAAAAAATAAATAAAATTGATGAAGCCCTAGTCATGTTAATGATGAGAAAGGTAGAAAATACTCACATTACCAAAATATGTGATGAAAAATATCACAACAGCCACTACTGAAATACAGAAGATAATTAGAAACTATTTTGGATGTTTATACTCCAATAAAATAGAAAATCTTAAAGACATCAACAAATTTCTAGAGACATATGAACTAACCCAAACTGAATCAGGAGGACATATATGATTTAAATAGATCAATTTCAAGCAATGAAATAGAAGATGCCATCAAAAGCCTACCAATCAAGAAAAGTCCAGGACCAGTTGGATTTTTAGCTGAATCCTACAAGACCTTCCAAGAAGAATTAACACAAATACTCCTCAAATTATTCCATGAAATAGAAAAGGAGGGAACCCTTTCAAACTTATTCTGTGAGGCTAAAATCACCATGATATCAAAACCAGACAAAGACACATCAAGAAAACTTCAGACCAATATCCCTAATTAACAGAGATGCAAAACTTCTGACAAATCACATACAAAAACATACTTAAAAGATAGTGCACCACAATCAAGTGGGGTTCATCCCAGGGATGCAGGTTGGCTCAACATATGGAAATCAACTCATCACATCAATAGATTTAAAAACAAGAATCCCATGAGTATCTCAATAGATGCAGAAAAAGCATTTGATAAAATATAGCACCTCTTCTTGTTCAAACACTAGAAAACCCAGGGAGAGCAGGACGTACCTCAACATCCTAAGGGCTACTGTACTAACTCAGGCTGCATCTTCTAACTGGAGGAAGCCGAGAGCTCTCCCTCTGAGAACTTCTGCAGGTGTTTTCCATGGGCTCCTGCAGTCTCATTGTCTGCTGTGGAAAGAGTCCTCTTTCTTTCTCCCCAACCTGTAGCACTTTCTCCTCCTTACCTGCTTCTCTGCGTGGACCTTCCACATGAGGCAGAGCAGGGGTGGCAGAAGTGCATGACCTCCGTTTGTACCCAGCCTCAGATGAGGGTGGCCGGGGCTCACATGGGTGTGCGTGAAGGTCAGGAGGCTGCTGCTCTGGGTGCTGGGTGGGGAGCGCTGCTTCTGGCTATGCTGGTTGCTCTTCCTGGTCACTGAGATTAGGTGCTACAGTTGTTTTAGTTCACTGGATGGTGAGTGGTGGGACTGACTTCCATGCTGCCCTGGCCATGCTGCCTACAGCAGAGCCTCACTGGCCTCCAGGGCTGGCCTGAGATCCATTGCTGGCGTGTGTTGTTTCCCACTCAACCACCAGACTCTTCTTCCCTCCTTTCTGCATGCCCTGTGCTGGCAGGCCATGTTTCTGTGTTCACTTCGCCCCTCTCCAGGCTGATCACTCCTACTTCTTTGAGAAGTGTTGCTCCCTGTTGGGCAACAAGGTCCGATGTACCTCCTCAGGGCGCACCTGAGGAGAATACGGGGCCGAGCAGGATGATGAGTGTTGGCGGGAAAGGAAACACACCAGAGCCGGGAGGTCTGTCAGCACACAAGGCACAGCAGGATTCTCATTTATTGAGGAAATCACACAGCTTTTATGTAGGGTGGAGGCTAGGCAGGAACCAATCAGCTTAAAGCTCAGCAAGGCATGGGGGGGGGGTTCACACAGGTGAGTCCCATAGGACTATATGGCAAGCAGGAGCTGATCACGTTCGCCGAACTGTTGTTAACCAATCCCTGATGGTGGTCCGATTTATCATCATTAACTATTGAAACCACCTTTGAGGTCTTGATCTAGCTCACTCGCCAGGGAGTAAGGAGTCAGCCTGAGTTAGTTAACATTTCATTATTCCCAACAGAGAAGTTCTTCTGGTAGCTGCCCTAGGATTTAAACTGGTGGTCTACCTTTAAATGGTGGTGCGCCCCTTTGTGTGGCATGTGTGCCCTGTATAGTGTGTGTCCTCGTGTGTCCTGTGGCATCACCTCCACATCCACGCACAATGGGGACACATGGCATCTTTTCTGTCCACCTGCCATCAATGAAAGTTTCCATTGAACTCTCAGTCCTCACAGGCCACATGTCTGTGGTGACCACTCAACTTTGTTCTGTGGCATGGAACCCACCAGTCCCAGGTGGCCTCTGATAAGCAGGAGGTGGGTGTCAGGCAGGAGGTGTCTTTCAGGTGAAGCATAAAGTAAATTGGAGGCTCTCTTTGGGGTGTTCCTGATGCTCTGCTCTGTTGTCCCACATCCAGGGCTTAGTCTCAGATGTCCCTCTGGCTGCAGAGCTTCCTTCAATTGTCTGTAGCCTGCAGCTGCTGCTAGAGCTCCCTCAGGTGGGGTTTTCTCCTCAGGAGGGCTTTCTTTCTCTTGGACATGTCCAGTCTGTCATGTGCATAATCCTGGGCCCACCGACTGAATGCTTTCTCCATTTGGCATTTTGAGGGTGGCTTCACCGTCTGGGTTCCCTGCCCCATGCTGCTCCACATGCTGCCTGCCCTCTCGGGCTACCTGGAGCTCGCCTCCTGTCTTTGCCTCCAGGTTGGTGTGGTGTCCATGGTCAGTTTGCCGCTGCCTGGTTTCCAATCTCATCTCACGCCTGTCCTCTGCGTGCAGTGGACCTAGGGCCTGGGTGGCCCTGGTTCTCTGAGTCTTGGCCACTGTGTCCTGGGTCAGTGCTCTCCCCGCCATGCTCTCTCCCTCACCCCTGTTCCTCTGGGCCTGTGTTTCTGGGGCATGACGCAGCCCTCCAGGTCTTGGAAGTTCTGCCTGTGATTTTCCTTCACTTTCCCACTGTGGCTCCAGGTGGGTCGCTGATTCTGGCCTGTCTGTGGTGAGTTTCTTGCTGAGCCCAAGGACACAGTTCCAGCATGAGCATAGCGTGGCCTGTCTGCTCCAGGACTTCTGCTGATGTCTTACACTTCCTGTCTCACTGCTGAAATCTACTTGGATATTGCACAGGACCCATTTTTCCCTGCTGGAGTTTTAACATTAAATACCATTATTCAAAACTCCCTGACAGAGTTCCAGCGACCCCTGAGGACTATCCATCCTGGGTGCTCTGGGTCTCCCTGCTGGTGAGCATCTCCGTCTTCCCTGCATGTGTCATGCCAAGAACAAGACGGAAGCTCTGTTCTGGGTCAGCGTGTGCCTGCTGCTGCTAGACCAGCCATCTGATGCATGTGTCAATCTTGGTGGCACAGGGTGCTTTGGAGTCAGTGCTGACAGAGCAACCCTCTGTACTACCCAGGCTTCTGTCTCCCACAGAGCTCACTTGGGTGCCGCAGGCATTAGCAGAGTACAGTCCAGTTCACCCCAAGTGTGGACCTGCCCTTTCCTCTTTGTCCTGCTTTGGCTCCTCCCATCTGACCAGCAGGACTCCCTCCCAGTGGTGGCAAGTGGGGAGAGAAGTCTCTGTTATGAGAGGCTTTTCTGGGACAAGGGCCACTTCCTGGGGTCTTGATGGTGAGCTCTGTGTTCCTGACCCTCTTCCAGCAGCACTGGGGCTCCAAGCTCAGTCCTACCCTGTCTCCTTCTCACAGTTATGGAGTGACCACCCTGCATGGAGGCTGGGGGATTGCTCTCCTGGCCTTGCTCCCCAGGGGCTGCTGCTTTCCTCCTGAGTCTTCACTGTGAAGCCACTTCTGGGTCTGTCCATCTGTTCCGTGATCACTGGGCAAGGTTAGTGGAGAGAATCTGCAGGACCTAGCAGAGCTGCCACCCTACAGCCCTGATTCTCCCTGGGCCTTAGCCACCTCTGAGCTGTCCCAGATCAGCCGCCCTTACAGCCACATCTTGTCTGTTCAGGAGGGTCCAAGTTGGCCTGCCCCATCCCCACCAGCAATCATGACAATTCAACATAGGCTGACTGCTGCTTCCAAGTCTCCACTCTGACAGGCTGCAGCCAAGCTGCCATTCTGGAGCCAGTCTAACTCTTTTTAACTGAAGGATGGAGGGGATACCCTTCCCAAGCAGGGGTCTCTGAATCCTCATTTTAACTACTTGCCCAAGTGGTTCCTCTGAACCACTTGGAGGGTTGCTTGTGTTCAAGTGGATCTCAGGCTGGGCTGATGTTAGAATTGCCCAGACTGAGTTCACCAGAGTTTTGGGTTTGGACCAGTCTTCAGGATGAAATGCACTCTGCAGGTGGTCCTATGTACAGCCAGGCAGGGAGCCAGGAGTCTAACCCATGTGACCCTGCAGCCTGGGGCCACCAGGGCCCTTGTGCCAATGAGCAGGCCTTCTTGCTCCAAGTCTCTCTGGTTGGCAGTGGCTGTATTTCACCATCCATGCAGGTGGGATATCAGCAGCCTCCTGGTCACTTTTCCCATCATGAGCTCTGAGGATGACTCCAGTGAGGTGAAAAGGTTTTGATTTCTCTATCTGGCTCAAGACACTTGCTTAAACCTGCCAGAGGGGCTGCCGAGCCTGCCTGCTATCACTGTGTTTTAGAAGCAGAGGTGAAGCCAGCCCCATGTGGGCTCAGACTAGGGTCTTGGTTGAAGCCTGTCTTCTGTTCTGAGTTTCCTGTCTCCTGTTACATTGCCTCTTCTGCGCAGTTGCTATTTGGCCCTGAACTCTGTTGCTGTGCAGAGGGTTTGGTTCCCACATGGGTCTCTGGAGAACCTGTGGCCCTAATTGTATGACTGCCCCAGAAATAGACTCACTGGGGTGCTTGAACGAGCCCTTGTCCCTGGAGCAGTGTGGCCCTTAGACACACCTGTGTCTCAGACAATGCCACTCCAAATGGTCCTCTCCTTCCTCCTCTCCCACTCCGTGTCTGCAGCGTTGGGCGTTCCAGATGCTGGAGAGCCATTGCTTTCACAGCATCTCATTTGCTCCTTATCCTGGTGTCTTATCCTGGTCAAGGCCACTCCAGCTCCCTCCAGGTGGTCCTTGCACCCCTTGGAGGAGCTTGTGAAGCCTCAGGTACATTCTGGAACAGTGCCCCTAAACATGGATGAGCCCTCCAGTCTCCCAGGGGCAGAGGGACTCAGGAGGCCCAGTGCCTCAGACTCTGCACTTCCCTCCAGCCCCTGGGGCAGATGCCTGGACCAACTCTGAACACAAGGTGCCAGAGGGGCTGATGAAACTCACAACCCATGCTACGCCAATTGTTAGGACTTTTCATCCTCTGACTTTCCAGAAGAGTCTCTCAGCCCAGATTTAAAGGCTCTGATTAGTATTATGCAATACAATGAGACACCTTCCCTTGAAATACTGATTTTTCTGCAGTGCCATGAGGGCAGGGGCCAAGCCTGCCAGGCTCAGACAGGGCCTAGAGCAGATAGTCAATATTTATCCATTGGTAAATCTGCAAACTCCAAGAAAGAAGGAAATGAGTTGAGAAGGTGGGCAGGACCTCCCCAGGAGTGAGCAGGGGCCGTCGCTGTGGGTGTCACCTCTGCAAAGCTGCCCTGGTGTTCTCAGTGCTGCAGATGAAGCATGAGGCCCAGAGGTTGGAGTTCATCAGCACCCTCCTCCTTCTTCCTCGGTCCTTCCTTTGTCTTCTGACCAGCCTCACCACATCAATGCCCTGCAAAGCAGCAATCTGCCCACAGGGTTAGGAAATGCTGGGCCTCGGTGAGAGGCTGTGCCCACTGCAGAGAGCTTTGAGTGGGCCCCTGGTGTGGTCAGCCTAGCCCCGGACCTCTGCCTGCCTCCTCCTGCAGGTGAGTCTCACGGTCCTGCTGTGCCCATTCAGGCTGAGCCTGGGGACTGGCTTGCTTCACCTTTTGTGGAGGGACTGATAGGAGCCTCTCAGTGACCCCTGACCTCTCCAGGTTGACACTGAGAGGGCTGGCCGTTCACACTGACTGGAGACACTCAGGACCTGAGACTCTGCTCCCCTGTGGCAGTCTCGAGTTCTTAGCAACCAGGGAAGCCACATCTGTGTGCTCTCCCCAGCCCCCCTCCCGTCTGCCACAGCAGTGTTTGCTCTTCCCTAAAATGAGATAGAGATCACTGTCACCCCTTATCCACATGCAGTTACCTACAGTCAAAAACTGCTTGGAAAATTCCAGAAGTAAGCCAGTCATAAGGGTTAAGTAACTCTTACTACTGGATGTTATATAATTTTTCTGTTTTATTTTTGTTCTTAATCTCTTACTGTGCTGGATTTATATGCTACATGCTGCTGCAGGTGTCTGTGTAGAGGAGAAAACAGTGTATGGAGGCTTTGGTGCTTCCAGGGCACTCAGGCATCCACTGGGGTCTGGACATACACCCCATGGCTAAGGGAGCACTGTGTGTGTACTGATCACCTACTTGAAATAACAATAGAGAAAAGTCATCTACTTCACTGACCTGACTGTTCTCTTCAATTTTTTCCCAAAGGAACTTGTAATTCACTTGATTTCACAAGTGCAGGTGTGAAGTCACCTCCAACAGTACTGTGACCGTCCACTGCAACACAAGGAAAAGAGCCTTTCACATCTGAACCCAATCAGCTCCTCATCTACCCATCCAGTGCAAGTTCACCAGGTTCAGGTACGTGAGTAGGGCACTGTGCGAGGAGCACACTCAAGGAGGGTTCCATGGGGTTCTTCCTAAGAGCTTGTGACCAGCTGGAATCCAGGACAGTGGCACACCACTGGAGCACTGGGGAAGGCTAAGGAGGGGCCCAGGGGGTTGGAATCTGGGGCAAGGGCATGGCAGCTGAGGTACCATGTTCCATGCAACACGGCTGCCCATGGCAGGGTGGACATCACATCTTAATGATGGGGGACAGAGGAAGGCATGGAGTGCCATGACGGTGGTCAAGTTCACCAAGCCCCATGAGCACCAAGGGGCACTCACCAGCATCTACACAGATGTGTCTGCACATTGGAGTGAGGCCATGGGAGGCAGGCCTGGCCTCCCCTGCTCTGGGGTCCTGTTTATTCTGTTCAGCTAGGTCACATCCCTGTCTGTATCAGAGTTGGCCTGGGGTGTTCCTGGGTTCTATTTTGCTAGGTTCTGATCCCCCATAAGGTGATGTATCAATGGTCCAGCTGGTGACTGGAGATTTCTGCCGAGAGGCACAGCAAGCTGGCACCCCACCCTCAGGCTCAGGAAAGCCCCAGTTGCTACTGGTGAACAGAGAATGGTCGTCAGGGCTGATGTGTGTCGGCATTATTTTATTATGTAATCACAGATCAAAACACGTGCATCTAGGATCAGCGCTGAATGTCAGGGGACTCAGGAATTCATCAGCTTGGTTTACCAGCCTGTTCCTGCTCCATGGATAACCGTTCTCTCTAATCCATTTAGTGATTCATCCAGGGGATCAATTGCCATGTGCAGTCTGGGCTAGATCAGGGACCATTCTGCAGATGAAGAAACTAAAATTCAAGGGCCCTTTCCTCAAGTGGGTCAAGCTCGAATCCCCATCTTCCCACTGCAGATGGATCATGTCACTGCCCTAGAGGCAATCAGCCTGTGAGCACACAGTGAAGGAAGGCAAGGTAACCAGGCACCCAGGGGCAGGGCCTGCACCCCAGCAGGACTTCTTTGAGGTCCCTCCAGCCTCCAAATGCAGTGCTTACCATATTAGCACTCCTTTGCTCGCCCCCATTGGTCCGATAGTTCAGGCTACTGCAGGGAAACCTAGAGGAGTGGGTATTGATGTAAAGATTGAGTTAAATGCCTTTATAATATGCAGCCTGTAAGCTCGGGCGGGCTCAGGCGGGCTCAGTGGCGGGACCAAATGTAAACTCAGCGGGTCTCAGCGGGCACAGTTAGCAGCCAAATAAAATGGGACAGAAAAGTGGCCAAAGCAAGCTTTATTGGAATTTGGCTCTCGGGCGAAATTCCCAGACCCCTGGGGTATAGGGACCCGGAGAAAATCGCACATGGCCCTGGCTGCCCAGGGTTTTTATAGACTAGGATTGGAGGGGGTCTTGTTGAGTGACAGGTGGGTGTGAAGGGTCAGTGGAACTTTCCATCCACCTTGCTGCGAACTTTCTGGTCACATTTGGCGGGCTGGTCTTTGTTCTAACTGCTCAGCTGTGCCCCCTACAGTCGCCTAATTTCTGACCTAACACAGCCTATAGTTGAACTGTTTAATCTATCATTGTTATCTATCACATTGCTCCATGATTGAAAGCAATTGCATTACCAATCTAGAAAGCTGAAGTTACTCCATTGGTGATAATTGACCAGGTTTGTATTTCTATTCATGGGTTTTTAAAAAGAAGGCAAAGTGGGCTGTGTCCAAGTGCAGCATTTGATTGTGTTAATAAACATGATAATCAGGCCTGGACGTACAACAAAATGCCTCCCACAAACAGCGCAGCAGCCCAGCCTGCTGGGTGCCCATAATGTCACAGAACCCTGGGTCATTGTCCCTAAGTTACTGCATTTATTGTACAAGGATTACTTCAACTGTACCCACTGAAATGATTTGTTCTCAAAGAACGTTCTAAATGAAGAATCACGAAAAATGCATCTGGCCTCCCTTGCCCCTTCCCCCCTTCAGAATGGCACCCTGGGGGCTGGATCACAGGAGGTAGACCTCCCTGAGGCATGGATGGGCACGTTCTGGCCCTGGCTCCACCTGCCAGGCAGTAATGTCCAGGCCTTATCCTGTGGGGCAGCCATGCCCTGCTCCCTGCTGCCCAGCTCAACCCCTGGGACTTTCACCTGAGACTCAAAACACATAGCCCTGGTGAACACCAGGCTTTGGAAAGGGAGGGACCCAGCCTCAACTCCTCTCTGCCACTTCTGGAAGTTCATCCTTGGACGAGTCCTCCCATCTCTTCTCCTTCAGGGACCCCTCTGCAGAGGGTCTAAAGCCCCCCACCATGTGAGCTCCCAAGGCATCCAGCTCTCTGTCTCTGCATCAGAAGATTCAACCAACCACAGAACAAGAATCTTTTAAAGAATCCCAATTGTCCTGAACACAGCCTCTTTCCCCATTATGGCTGCCCAGGCTGCTGTGTGCACAGGATTTGTCATGCCAGGTGTTATGAGTGGTTCAGAGATGAAGTATAGGGAAGGACATGTGGACCCTATGCCATTCTATGCAATGTCTTGAGCATCCATCATCTTGGTAGCCTGGGGGGGTCCTGGAACCCCTCCCTATGGATACTGAGGGATAAACATATTTCCTAGAAATGAACTGGCTCTCAGTCATACCAACGCCAACAAGTTATGTTGACTGCAACTTTCTTCCTCTGAATTCAATTTCCTTTGAATGTTGGTAGTCCAATTTTCCAAGTACAGCAAAGGTGTGTGATTAAAGAGGGTTCTATGAAGAGAACTGGTTCCAGTCAGTTCTTTGACATTGCTCACTGGTCTTTGAATCACCCTGGAGATCATTGGAGGCCATGGGGATTTGGGAGCAGCCCTGAGAGCTGCAGGTTGCTGGTCCACAGTTGGTTGTGTCTCCTTCATATATTGGGCAGTGGGGGGTGAAATTATTCTGGCCTTTCTCACAAGAATATTTGGAGACTCCCCTCCAGCCCCAAAGCATCTTGAATGTGATGGGCAGAGGACCCATCTTTTAAGCCAACAGCTGCCTTCCTGGGAGCCTGGGAATACTCTGCTCCAAGGCTTCTGGCCACCCAGTAGCACATGGCTCCTGGAGGAAGCCCTGAGGCTTTCCCAGGACTGAGAGGATAAATTCAAGAACTACAGTTGCCCACCTGACCTCTCTGCCCTCCTGCTGGCTTGGACCTCTGTGGTCACAGTTCATTCTGCAGATGGTCACAGGGTAAGTGAGTAGGAAGCACTGGGGGCCCCATCTTGCAGGGAGCTCAGGGATTGGGCCTTTCCTGCAGCTATTGATCTGTCTCCATCTCCATGACTCCTGTCACCATAGCATCTAAGATCCTGCCAGGCTGGAAGCTAAAACTAGCACCCGTGGTGGGAAGTGAACCCTTCCCAGCTTCAGATCACCTGGAGTTATGTTCTTCAGGGAACAGAGCAGAGAACCTGCTCCTGGTGCCCACAAGGGAGCCTGAATTCAGACCTCTGGGCACTCAGATCTCCAGACCAGCCGGAGGGACTTGCTGGGGCCTGCTTAGAACCTGGCACCCAGGAGCCTTGCTTCTTCCACATACATTTAGGGTCCTCTTGCAAATCAGATGCTGAACCACGCCATGGGGAGAAGGTGAAGAACACATGGCCCTGTCCTCAAGGAGAGAGCAGGCTTGGGTTAACTCTAGTGCCTCGAGAAACCTGCTGTGACAAGATGAAATTGTTGAGAAAGCCAGCAGGGCTCCCATAAATGCCTGTAGGCAACTGGGGGCCTCAGAAGACTTCTTGGAGGGGTGGGCTCCCTGGATTGGGCCATAGAGGCTGATGGGATGGCAGCAGGTAGAAGTGGGTGGGGCCAGGGGTTATGGCCAATACGGGGTGTGTGGGGGTACTGGCTGGGCATGTCCAGCTGGGGCTGGTCAGGGATTGCCGCAAGGCATCCTACACTCCAGCCAGCATTGTGTTCAGCAAACCTCTGTGGAGTCAGAGCTGCTGCCCAGACGCCCACATGGTGCTGAGCTTGCAAGTGAAGGCCAGCAGGATGGGGAGGCCCCATGTGCTCCCTGTGGATTCGGCCTGGGAGATCTCACCAAAGAAGAGTTTACCCAGAGAAATCATAGATGAGACTCTCTTCTGTTCTGTGGATAGGAATTCAGTTATCAGATGCTTTTCCTGTGGTGTGAGTGTATTTCCAGCAGTAGGTCGGCATTCAGTGAGACAGACAGGACTGCCTCTGTTCACACCATGTAGCTGTTGAAGTTCATACTTTGGCTCCTCCCACAGAGGTCTGTTTTGGGTGATTCTGTGTCACAACTCCTTATCACCAAGGACACTTCTTCAGATGAAGGACTTTGGTGGATGGGGCAGTGGCTAGGGTGGGAGTTCTGGCTGGGGTCTGGTGTGCAGACACCTAGTGTCCTCCCATTACAGCAGAGTCCCAGGCCACGGCATCTATGGGTTAGCCTGGTGCCAGTGAAGAGGAGAGCTTCCTTCTTGGTTGTCTAAGCAGAGCCTTGTCAAGTCTGAACCTTCCCAGTGTTGGGGCAAGGCTCAGCCCTCCCCACTCGGCTGGGCTCCATCGGAGGTCCCATTTAGGACCATCTTGGACTGTGTGAACCTAGCCCTCCACAATCCCTCCTCCCCAGGAGGGGTTAGGCTCTTGACCAGCTTTCAGGGAAGCTGTTACGGGCTGCTTCTACAACACTAAGATTGTCTCTACCCTGCACTCTTACTCTTTACAGTAGGGTCCATTCCTGAAGGGACCCTGGAGATCGCATCTCCTCCAGATTCTAGGGTGGAGGATAAGGATGCTTTTTTGTCTCCTAGATGCTATCTTGTGGCTGAGAGTTGCTCTTCCTGCCTGCCAGGTGATTCCAAGTCAGGAGTGGCTGCCAGGCCAGATGTCAAGCCAGGTTGTGGAATCTCTTAGAGCAAGCTTCCTCCTGGGCACTTCCTACTGGGCTTCCAGGTGGAAACCTGAGCAGGGAAACTGGGCAGCTGACCTTGAGAAGCTGATTGGCAACTATGGCATGAACACCCTCCTTCCCATGAAGCCACTAAAGTCCCAATCCCTGTGCGTTGACTGTGGCCTTATGTGGAAACTGGGTCTTTGCAGATGATCAAGTCAGGATGAGGTCATCCATGGCCCTGCTGCAACTCGACTGGTGTCCTTATCCAGTGAAGGAGTATGGGCGGGTAACATGTGTGTGGGAAGAGGAAGATGCAAGGATCAATGGCTCTCTGTAAGACAAGGAACCTGAGGCTGCCAACAGCCGGCGCAGAGGCACACGCCAGACTTGTCCTCATGGCCAGACTCCTGGCAATTCTGACCCCAGAATTGTGAGGCACAGATGGCTGTTTGAGGTGCCAGCTGTGGCACTTTGTGACAGCAGCCTGCAGTTGTGCATTCCGTGGTACAAACAGATGTTGGCCTCAGCCATGGACTCCTCGGCCCTTAGAATGCTGACTGGGACCTTTGTAGACGGGGCTCAGCAATGCTCACTGCAAGAAACCTTGGTAGGAAGACACCCTGTGTTGAAGTGATGGCCACTGGAGTCAATGACCATGTTTATGTGACACCTGAGCTTGGCAGCAGGACAGGCCTGGCTTGTTGGAGAAGTCCAGGAGGATTGTCCACAAAGGCAGACAATCAGCCTTGGGAGCAAGGCTGGGACTGTCTACCTTAGTTTCCTCTCTCCCTCTCAATGGTTCACCAGTTGAGAAAGGTCCAATATGATTGCTTTTCATCAAATCTGGCTCTTTTTCTGCCTCTATTCTATGTTAATGTGCCCCACGATGATCACTTTACATTACATCTCTTGGAAATCCATGATAATTAGATTAAATTCATAAAATATGCTAATGCATGCAGATAGGAGCAGGATAAAGGTTTCAGAGGCAACTTAATGTATTCTTCCCCTTGGCAGAAACAAGACAGGGCCGTAAAGGTAACATGCTATACACTGTTCCAAGATTCAGGAAGGTCAAATCCAAGAGCTAAGAACCTAGTAGGGCTGAACTCAAGAATCCAGGGCTGGCATCACCATAGACCAAGCACGCTAGTCTTTCAGTCCCGCCAATGCTTCCTGAGCTTGTCCCGGCTCGTGCATGTACCCATGTGTTTCTGCCAAGCCTCTGTCCATGTGCATGGTTACTGAGACAGTGTCCTGTGTCATGGATGGTGTCAGACAGCCACCGGGGCAGAAGCAGACAACACACATATAAATGCCACCCATTGTGCTAGGTGAAGCCTGGGCAGGGTTTGTGCAGGGAGCAGCAAGCACCACAGTGCAGACCTCGCCTGCAGGAGTGTGGTGATGGCCCTGTTGCAGAACCACCAGGTGATGTGCAGGCTCACCAGCCACTCCTATGCAGAGGGCACTTCGTATGGGAAGTGAGGAGGCAGTGTATCCTGGTGGGCTCCCCAGGAAGTCTGAGGAAGCAGGTGGGCTGCAGGGGCAAGTGTCCTGGGCATGCCACCTGCTGTTTATAAACCGAGAAGACCTGGAAGCTTTGCGAGAGTCAGGTTGGGGGATTGCTGGGCTGGAAATGAGATCAGGAGCATCAGTGTCATCTGATGATGACGTTAGAGAAAGAGGGTGGGAGGCAAGTACACTGACAGCACCAAGAGGGAGTAGGGAGCATGACATGGGTGAACACCATGCTGCCCTCAGGTTGACACCCGCTCCAGGTGGCACCTACGTGGTCATCTCAGCAGCTCTCCTGAGGAAGTGGCCCCGTCTCTGTGGCCACCCTTCCCACAGAGTGTGAGAGCAGCTGAGTCAGGTTACTAGCCTGTGACAGAGGACGTGTCCTGGGCCTGACCGCTCCCAGATTTGGCCGTGGGGCATCCTAAGCTTCCAGGTCCAGCACACATTAAACGAAGGTGGACGTTTGTGGCACTTGACCCAAAACTCAAGCATTTACCGAAGAGCAGGGCCTACCCTCACCACTCCACAGAAACCCAGCCTGCCCTCCTCTCCTTCCCCGAGTTCTCCTACTGAAACAGACTACGCCATAAAGTTGACATCCTGCATTTTAGTTAATGTTCCCTTCTGCCAACAAGAGAAAAAGAATGGATTCTGCTTCACTCATGATGATAACCATGTGCTCAAAATGGCCAGAGTAGAACTTGGTGAATATTTGGTGCATGGGTGAATAAACAGGAAAAAGAGTGGTCTACTCTGCACAGGGCACCTGAGGCTAGGTAGGGCAGAAGGCAGGCAGCCCCAGGGCCCATGCAGTCTCTCCTGGGCCCTCTCGTTGGTGTGGTCACTGGTCGCATCAAGCTGCATTTCAGCAGGAGCAGACTCCTGATGCGTTGTTCTTTATTTACCTGGTAACTGCTCATGTGCATATAGCTTTGTTCTGGTGGCTAAGCACATCCATGAGAACCCTCAGCTACCTCCTGGATCCACACAGATCATCAGAATTTTTAATTCCAATTTTAATTTTAATTCCCTTTTCAATGTGCTCATGTTATGGTTTCTTCTAAATACATTGTCTGCTATTCCTTCAGTGAAAATTCCTTTAGATTATTCCAAGCCCTGTGCTGAAGGGAGGCAGGAACTCTGGATGGAGGCTCCAGAGGGTTGAAGTCTCCCTGCTCCTCTGGGTGCCTGGTGTGCTGAGCCTGGGCTGGGCCAGGCCAGAAGACAGATCACCTGGTCCAGGCAGGACCGTGTGGTCCAAAGGCCTCACCCTCCCTTCAGTTTGTTGGACCTCTGCCACTTCACCTGTAGCCAACCATCTCGGCTGGCTGTGTTCTGCTGCTGCCACAGACAGCTGATGGGTCACTGACTGGTCACTTGTACACAGGACAAGTTTACTTGGCTAAGGGTTCTGACCAGAGGCAGGAGTGTGGCAAGGGTGTCAGTGAGACCTTCCTGCTGTCATACACCACTGCAGGGGCGGGGAAGGAGAAGTGGGATGGGGAGGCCTGGCTGAGTGTGTACTTTCATCAGAGGTCACTGCCCAGATGACCAACTGCGTGCTCCATGGTGACTCTGGGCCTCTCACCTCTCAGAGGACTGCCCCACACCCCTGTGCAGGGGACACACTGCCTGGGCAGCAGGCTGGGCGTGAGATGTGACAATGGCAGTCACAGTGCGATGTGGGCTCCAGAGGGGCATTGAGTCCCCACCTCGCATTCCACACACTCACCTTTGCCACCCTGTGACATCGACACCACCTGCCTGACAGCTGTGACATGCCACCCATCTCTGTTAGGAGGCAGTCGTCTGCTATGAAGAGCATCCGTGTGAACCCCATGACCCGACTTTGTCTGGGACCATCGAATGAGTGGTAGCAAGAAAGCAGGTGTGAAGCCACCTCCAACGCATGTCTTCTGCTGTGGTAGCAGCTGGTGGAACCACAGCCATATCAGAGGCGCAAGGAGGAGGCGGACACAGGGTGGTGATGGCATGGGTGACCTCATGCACTCACTCTGTGTGTATGCAACAACTTCCTCAGAACCTGCACGCATGCACACACACACACTGCACACACTGTATGCACTGCACACACACGCTGCACACATGCACACTGCATGCACACATTGCATGCATGCACATACACACTGCACACACATTGCACACATGGACATACAGTGTGCGCACTGCACGCACACTGCACACACATTGCATGCACGCTCACACACTGCACACACATTGCATGCATGCTCACACACACTGCACACACATTGCACACACACACATAGTGTGTGCACACTGCACACACACTGCACACACACACTGCACACATTCACACGCACACCCTGCATATGCACAGGAGTCCCAAGCTGAAGATCGTCCTCTGGCTTCTACAGGCACCTGAGCTCTGGCACTGTCACCTCCACTGCAGTGTGGTCTCCGTGACCACCTCTGCACCCTGAACTTCTGTCTGCAGGCCAGGCTGCACTGCCTCTACTGAGGGGAAACCTTCAAATCTCACCAGCCACTGGCACCCTCTTTCAATGATGATGTCAGACACCAAGGCTCTGCTCCCTCTGGAAGTTTCTGTTCACACAAAGCCTGATGCCTCTCCAACAGGCTGTGGGCTGGGATGCTGTTCGGGTCCCGCCCCTTCTGCCGGGCACTGGCTCTGGGCTGTCTCCTCAGGAGCAGCACCTTCCACAGGTCAGGGATCTGCTGGAGCTCATGGGCACAGATGCCCTTCCCGCACCCACATGCCGGTCAGTAGCTTGCCACAGGTTGGCAAGTAAGAGTTGACAGAATTGAGGTTGCTGGGAGTTTTTACACCAACACTTAACTCTTCCAGGCTCAGAACACTACAAAGTAAATGTGGAGTTCAAACGGGCCACATAGTGGAGGGAAGTTCCCAGATTTTTCTGGAGTAATCTCCAAATTGTGGAAACCTTTCAGTCAGTTTTTCCTGATGAATTAAAAACAAAGTTTTCCTGGTCTACTGGACCAGCAAGCTTCATTCTGCTTGACTTGTTTGAACTCAAGTTAACTCTTACATTTTTCTTGGTCTTGTACCCATAGAGCTTTTCCAAAAATGGGGGAATTCTAGCAGCGTTGCCGTAAGTACATGTGGAGACCAGATAGCAGGATATTGGTGGATCACGTGTGTGGGGACAAGAAGGAAATTATGGGACCCAGCTGGCAAGAGTGCTCTGTGGACACTTGATTTTGGTGGTTCTGGACAGCAGGGACTGTCTGCCCTGCCTATTGCTATAAGTTTTTTCTAGGCAGGGGGTGGAGGCTTGGCTTTGCATCTTGATGTGTGGTAGAGGCATTAGTCCAACAGGACAAGCTTGCGAGGACTGGGGCTGGGCTGGCACTGCAGGGAGAGACCTCGCCACAAGTGCAGGGGCCTGCAGTGCCCACTCCCCAGCACCACGCCACAAGCTGGTAGAAGATGGGCAGAGTCTGTGAGGGGCTGCACAGGCACAGGAATTTTTTCAGAGGAAATGGAGGCCTGTACTAGTCAATGCTCAGGAGTCACATCCCCTGAGGAGAGGTGGTAGAGAAGGTCTTCAGCAGAATGCCCCCCGAGGCCTGGTGTCATACCCCTCCTCTGCCCCCACCTGCGTGAGCACCCATGTTGGCCGCTCCTCATACCCCTAGTGCTGTTGCCACAGAACACAGCAGAACTTCACCCAGGGTCTAATGCTAGCCCTCCAGCCTAGGGCCTGGACCCCTGCCTGGCCCTGCAGACCCTCACCCCTGCTGGGGCTAGAGGCTTGTTGAGCACCTGGCAAGGGTATCTACCCAGGTCCCCTGCCAGGTGGTGGAGTTCCTCAGATGTGACACCAGCTCAGAAGGAAACTGGTTGGACATTAGCCATGGACACTTCAAGATGTGAGATCAGAAATGTCCCAAGGTCGAGGGCCCACAGGGTCACCCCTCAGATTCACCCTGGCTTGCTCAGTTTCTCCCAGGGAGGGAGTCAGCTCTGGGGAGGAGTGAGGGCCTCAGGCATGTGGAGTGCTGGAACAGGTCCTAGGGTCCTAGGCTACTGTTTTGCAAAGTGGTTCACCCTGGAAGTGGATGAACCTTGGTAGGGAGCTCAGGCTCAGTGGGTTTGATCAGAGAGCTACAATCTAAAAAGAGGACAAGAAGGGGTGGCTAGGAAGGAAGAAGCAGGAGCTACGAAAACATCAACAATGACTTAAAATGGCACAGTGGACAGAGAACAAGAGTGGCACCCAGATGTGGACGTGACTCCCATTCCCACATGCGGGTGGCTCCTGGTGGGTGTTGACCCTTTGAGAGAGCAGTTTCTCCATCCGTGCTGCTCCTGGTGCTTCGTGGGTAGCGGGCCCAGACAGGGTGCTCTTGTGCTCTGTGGCTGCTGAACCCCGGAGTCGAGGTGTCAAGCATACCTATGGCAGATGGGCCTCACTCTTTGCTGACAGAGCCTTGAGGCCCAGGGGTCAGGGATGGAGAGAGGGGCCTGGGTCTCAGTGTGTGGAGCACTACAGCAGGAGCCAGCCTTGCCTGTGGCCCCAAACACAGAACGCCCCCCACTGAGCACTCCATCTGCTCATGCCTCTCTGTGTAAGCACAGGGGCTCCAGCCAGGGCTCCAGGGGCTGGCAGCCTCTCCTTCAGTGAGGGCAAGGTCCCTGGACACCATTGCCAGACAGATGGGACAAAAATGGCATTCCTATCCCTCCGACTTTCCCAGCAAGTTCCTGCTCTGATCAGTATCAACATCTTGCGAAGGGCACATTTGTGTATAAATTAAACACAAATCAAAGATTCATCACCTTCTGATGAGGCTCTCTTCATCTCTTCTCTGGACACAGGCTCCCCTGGCTGACCCTGACCTTCTGCAGCTCTTCCACTCTTGGTGAGGGTCTCTGCTGGGCACTGTCTTCTTCCCTTTGCTCACAGGACAGACCTCTAGGAGCACCGACTGCACCACACACCTCTGCCACCGGGAGAGGGTGGAGGGGCTTCCCCACCCATGCTCCAGCCACAGACACCTGCAACTGCATTGCTGCCCTTCAGCACTGACTGGGTCCAATCCTTATCTGCCCCAGCCTCTTTCAAGGTAACCACATCCCTGTCATTGTGGGGCCACAGACCCTTGCACACTTTCATCCCTAGTCTCATTATCTTCCATTTTTTCATGTTAATTACATGGCCCCATGGAGAGATGCTGGCTTTCCACCTATGTCTTTGTTGACCAGTCACCTTGAATGCCACTGTGTTCTCGCGACCAGGGTCTTTTTCCTCCCAGGAGTGAACTGGTCCTGCCACACCACCAGGCCATGTAACTCTGCAGCATCTATGCCTGCTTCCAGCATCTGTGTGTCCCCGTGCCGTCCATGTCCAATGCACACAGCCCCTTCTGGAGTCCTGCCACAGGTGACCTCTGTGTACCTCCTTCTATTCTTCTTTTACCTATCTTGAAATAAGAAAAAACACACCCCTGCTTATCAGCTGAGATTCTGTGTCAGAGAATGCTAACATGGCATTCTGTGAGCTCCTCTTAGTTGCCACTGTTCCCTGTCAGCACGCAAAGCTCTCTTCAGAGGAAGACTTACCTCCACCCGGAGTTTTGATGAGCTGGGGCTGCAGAAACCTGGCTCCAGAGGGTTGCTTTGTGTGTGTGTGAGGATGTGTGTCTCTTGGGCATCTGTATGTGTGTGTGTGTGTCTCTGCATGTGTGCCTGTGTCTGCCTGTGTGTATGCCTGTGTGTGTGTGTGTGTGGTGTGTTTCTCTGCACGTGCTGTCTCATGGGATAGGATAGTGGAAATCCTTCCTACAGTAGGACATGAGCTCTCAGCTCAAACCCACTCATGATCCTTATCCCTCATGTGAGCCCTGCATGGGGGGCATGTTTGCTAATCATTCTGGAGAGCTGCTTGCTGGGTTCCCAGCCCTGTTTGTGCCTGGAGGTGGGTGCTGCAGGAGCCTTCAGAATCCCTGCACGACGAGCACTGACTTTCTCTGCTTCCTTACTTCTCCTGAGGGAAACCTGCCTGCTGCCATCATCTTCTCTGGCCCCTTTGTGAATGATGAGAGAAATATTAATTATTTTTATGGCATAATTATCATCACCCTGTTTTGGAATCCCTGTTGCCTCTAACCTCTGGCTCTATATTGCACTAAATTGCATGCTTTATCCAATAACTCCTTTCCTTTTCAGGCATGACTTTCTTACCTTCTTTTTTTGGTCTTCTTCAAACTTTCAGTTGCTATTGAGTGCACAGGCCCCAGGCTCTGCCCAGAAGCAAGCCCAGACTTGTCCTCCACTGGATTGGGCTGTCCTCAGAGCAAATGTGTGCATGCTGTGTGTGCACATGTGTGTGTGCATAAGAGTGGTGTGTTTGCTTGTTCTGGTGTGAGGGAAAGGCAGAGGGCAGTTATGTGCATTTAGGATTCTGGTAGCAAGTGTGTAGCCACCTCCAGTGGAGTGAAAGGAAGGCATCCAGCAATCCCACTGGTGCGTCTGGAATGACCAGCTGAGCTGGGTGCTCCTTACTGGGTGGACTCGCCAACAGAATTGCAGACATGACCAGGGATCAGATGGGAAAGCAGGAGCCCTTGGGAGAGTGTGTTTGCTTGTGTGTCTGTGTGCTCCTGTGCACATGCATGTGCTTGACTGGTCTGTGTGTACTTGTTCTTCGTGTGAGAAGGGTCTGTATGTGAGTGTGTATATTTGTGTGTGTCTCTGTGTGGGCTTGTATTTGTAATGTATGTGTGAGTTTGTGTTTGTCTTCTGTGTCCGTGTGCCCCTGTGGTAGGTGTGGTGAGCTCTGTGTGCACCTGTGGTGGGTGAGGCATGGACCCAGATGGCAGGTCAAGCTCCGTGGGAGTCTGTGATGGGTGAGGCGTGCTCTAGACAGCAGGTCAAGCCAGCACAGGTTCTGGTGAAGGGCACTTTGCTTCTCACATCTGCAGGTTGGAGCAGCAGAGCCAGGAGCAGGAGGGAGGGCACCCAGCTGGACATGGTGGGACATGGGTGCATCAGCAGCTACCTGAACACTTTGGCTGAGAGTCTAGGAGTTCCTGGAAGCATCTGAGCTCATCTAGTCAGCCGATCAGAGTTGCATTTTCCAGGTTCTCTGGTGTCAGGAGAATGGACAGGGAATGTTGGTGACAATCTACTTGTGTTGTTGTTTCCAGGAATGATATCTGTGAACGGCAGGCTATAGAAGAGGAATTACGTGTGAGTTGTGCAGCATACCTGGACCCCCAAGGTGGTTCTGGGCACTTGAAAACCTCCAAGGGACGGCCTCCTCAGCTGAGAGGCAGAGCAGCCCAGGCAGTGAGTCTGCCCCTCTGCCTGACTGCCATCCCTTGCTGCTGAGCATGCACATTTTTTCTGGTACATTCTCATTGCCCTCCTCCAAATTTGGCATCCCAAAGCAGCCGTGGCCTTGGAGGGCAGGCAGTTTGCATGGGAGACTCCCCAGGATGGGGAAGTGAGAGGTGGCTGGTGAAGGAGTCCACCAAGGTGCTGCCATGCTCCCAACTGTGGCCCTACCTCCCAGCATCACCCTGATGTCTGTCTAAATGTCATGGAGTTGTTTTATCCACATCTGTGTCTCCTGTCTCACAAGGACACAGCCACATTCCAGTGTGGCTTCAACTTAACTAATGATATCTGCAGAACCCTCTCCCCGAGGAGGGTCACATTCCCAGATCCTGGGGGTCAGAGCTTCAGTGTGTCTTTTAAAGGGGGCACAATTCAACTCCCAACCACTAGCTCTCAAGTGTGAGAATTTGGGGCCTGAATCCTAGAGGAAGGGCCCTCTGTGAGTTGATCTTTAGGGAGACCCACATGGGGAAGCAGCCCATTCTACAGTGCTTACAATCAGGACCCAGGTTTGATTTTCTTGCTCAGAATGGATTCCAAGCTCTGACCAAGATAGGTGGCCACTGGAGATGTGTCGATCACTTGAGCCCTAGGATAGCATGCTGGCCTGACCCAACCCTGGAAAACTTCACGTGTGGCAGAGCATGTGTGGCTCTTCCCAGCAGGCTGGCTTTGGGGCCTGCAGATGGAAAAGCCCATGTCCGTGGGAGGCTGACTGCAGCATACCTGGGGCCGTGAGGGTGCTGGAGTCGGCTCTGAGAGCCCTTGTGAGCCAGCTGTGTCCTGGTTGTGCTGTTTTCATAACTGACCAGGGGGCAAAACTTTGCCTTCAGGGGTGGGTGGAGAGCAGTTCCCTGTCTGTGGACGTGACCCTGCTGCTGTTACCTCTGGCCTTGGTAGACCACAGGGCCTGCCTTGGCACCCTGCATCCCTCTATTTCCCCAGCTCCTCACGCAACACCTGCCACATGGCAGGATCTCCACAGGGCCTACGGAACTCGTCTGTCAGGGCAGGCGGCTGTGTACAAGGAAACCCTGAGGTCCATTAAGTGAGCAACATTCTATGAGTGAAGCCAAGTCACCATCACTGCGGTCCCAGCAGAGGGCTGCTGGAGCCCCAGCCCAGGACCTTCCCAGCCAGTGCTGCAAAGTTTCTGGTCCACCCTGAGCCCCTGTGGCTCATTCTTTAATTGAAATACATATCAGTCAGTGCACCAGCGGCACTGTCTGCCTGGTGAGGTGGTGCCCTGTCTCACGCTTCAGTTTACAGTCCGTGAGGTGAAGGGACTGGAGCAGCCCTGGGTCCCCAGCCAGTGCACAGTGCCTGCAGCTGCATCCTTACACTCACATACACACACACACACACACACAGGACTGGGCCGTCAGCTGTTCACCCAGCATGCACACAGATATCCTCTTCTTGTGTCCATGGCATGTAAAGAAGCAGCCCTGGGGGGAGGATGTCCGAGCCCCTGTGAGAGGAAGACTCTGTCCAACACCCACCTGGCTCTGACCTGACCCAGCCCTCGGCCCTTACTGATCCTTCCTGACGGAGCTGCCCTGTTCAGGAAATGCTGACAGGGACCTCCCACCTGTCATGCCCCTCCTGACACAGATGGCACCTGGGTTCCCAGAACAAGGACGAGTCCTGCCTCCCAGGAACTGACAAGTGATCCGAGATGACCAGAGGCTGTGGAGCAAGGGCAGGATAAGGAGGGAGACAGTGACTTGGGAGCACCGGGTGAGCAGTAAGCGTGTCCGGGGGTGACCTTTGACCTGGTGGTGAGGGTTGAGGCAGAGGTTCAGGCGGAGGAGAGGATGGCAAGTCAGCTGTCCTGCGGTCAATGCCTGGGAAGATGGGAGAGGAGGCCGGTAGCCTGTGAGCCCTTTGAAGGCCCTGCCTGTGCCCCTGATTGAAGAAAGATGGGCGAACCTGGGGATACTCCCTTTCATTAGAGCAGGAAGGACGCAGCACACCACTGCATCAGCTAAGAGCACATCTCACACCACTCAAGGTCCACAGCTGCTGTGGGTCCCAGGCAGTGTGCCCTCTGCACCTTTGTGCAGGCCAGGCGCACACTTGCAGCCTTCTCTCCATGGCCCAGCACTGTTATGGGACAGAGTGGCCATGGGCTGGGAAGCAGAAACACAGTCGAGCCAATGGTGCTAATCTGTATTTGTAGGCCACTCTTCCTGCTTTGACCTCAGGATTTTCTCAAAAGAGCATGAGAATGTTCCACATGTCCTCCCACCACCCCACGAGGGGAAGTGGCTGGGGACAATCACAACAGACATGGTAGCATTACTCATCACAGAGTGAGCCCACCACAACTATGCCACCTGGCTCAACGCAACAGGGACTGTGTTTATTAATACATTGGAGTTAAAATGACCATGATAAGTACATTGAAGGCATTCGTGTGTCCTCACTCAGCTTGAGGACAGGCCATATGCCTGCTTTAAGGGTTGGTGACGTGGCGATGAACAAATTGGACAAAATACCTGTTGCCATGCTTATTTTATTTTCTCTCAAACTCACAACAGTCAAGCAAATAGCCACCAATCCTGCTGTTTTCCACTGATGCAGATGCGTCTGGAACTGCCCCCGACTCACACAGGGTAGGTGGACAGGTGGAGCTGCTGGCCAGGGGATATGGAGGTGCTCCCAGCAGCCAGGTGCTGCAGGGCACCCAGGAGGTGACTGGCAGGCGGCAGGGAGACAGGCTGCTGACCGTCCTACAGCCCTGCCTTCCTGGCACAACCTGGGCAAAGACCCCTTGCAGGAGCAAGAGAAAGAATGCGATGACACACCAGGGCCAGAGCAGACAGCAGTGCAGGGCAATTATATGGGGGTCACGGAAACCAAAGGAGAGGAGGGGAGCTGCCCGCTGGGGGCTCTGCAGGCACAGGGCTGGGGATGTGAGGGCCACTAGTTCTACTGCAGTCTCACAGGTCTAAATGAACTAGCCCTCGTCATCGGTAGCACCTTGGTCCTGGAGGTATTGCTAAATGCCCTGGTCCAGAGTTAGCACCCAGCCACTCTCCAACTCCCCCAGACCCCTGTCATTATTGCAGAAGGGACAGTCCCACCTGCCAGGAGGCAAGGAGAGGAAGGCTCCTCAGACACTGGCCTTGTCACACCACACGGTTCAGAACTGCAGGAAGTGGTGTGTGTCCACTGGCCTTGGGGCATCTCCTAAGCAGCCGTTCATGGTCACTTGGCCTTTCTTTCCTCGTAACATCTCATGTCCAGATGAACTTCCCCAAAAATAGTATAAATTGTGGACTCCACATTAAAGAGTCCACAATTAAAATATGTAAGTCTCCCATCGAGTGGGGTAAGGTAGCCACATGTAGCTGCTGACCCATTGGTATGTGCCGCATTCTGCTGATCCAAGTGTATGTGCCACGTTCTACTACTCCATGGGTGTGTGCTACATTCTGCTGCCTGACAGGTGTGTGCCATGTTCTGCTGCCCCATGAGTGCATGCTATGTCACCTGCCAGCAAATGCTCAAAACCACAACAGTAAGATCCTTGGCTCTCAGCTTGTGTGGGGCTCTGTAAATGCTGCAGACATCATGGACCTGTGCAGGTTTCTTAAACAGGACAGCAGCCAGGCCACCTCCTGCTTCCACCAGCTTCTCTGTACTGAGCAGTGTCAGAAGCACAAATGCCAGTGCCAGTTTGAGGGGGACCTTGAGCAATTCCGTTGTGGGGTCAGTGCCTCCCATCTGCTGCCTGCCATCCTGCCTTCACTTAGAGTGCATGATGTCTCCTCACCTGGCCTCTGTCTGCACTCTGTGGAGTCTCATAGTTCCTCTGCACACTCCAGGAAACCTGCGCATAACCAGTTACTCACAGCATGATGAGGGGTTTGCATGGGAGGCTGAGCAGGCAATACCTGGCTTTGGAAGCAATAGGAGGTGCAGTGGGAAGAAAGTGGCTGCTTTGGCCATTGGTGGGCAAAATGAACCACAGGACCACCAGCTGTTGGCTGTGGGGCTGTCTCTGAACTTCAACATCCACATCAGTTGTTCAAAACACAGTTGGGGACACCTAGTCCAGGAATCCCTGAGTGATAAACCTGCGTGTGAATTGATGACACTTATGGTTTGTGGTATAAAAGCATCTTGAACTGATGCTGTTGGGGACATTCCAGAGGGACTCTTCCTCTACCTGGGGAACTCAGAGATGATCTCCCCAAGAAAGCACCTGCAACTGGGTTTGAAGACTCAGGAGTTTTCAGGACATGTGGGTCAGAAAGGGTTTCTGGGTGGGGACAAGCTTGTCTGGGACTTGGCATGTATGTGAGTCTGAACAGCAGAGGCAGCGTGACTGGCAGACGTGTGAAGACAGTTAAATGTCAGCCGATCAAGCAAGTAAAATTATTTTTAAGTAATCTGATATAAATTCAGTAAAACCGCTAAGCAACATTAAGGGTGGGGAAACAATGCTGGTTCAATCCCCAGCACCCTCTAACATTGAAGCGTAAGATGGAGTCTGTCCTCAAGGCCAGAGGTGACTGACCGTGTGCCTGATGACTGCAAGGACCTCTTCAGCAGCCTGTATGTGTCAGCTCCTCTGGCCCTCAGTGGAGCCCAGGACGATGATGATGATCCTCAAGGTGCAGATGAGCTTACTGAAGCTCAAGGAGCCTGAGCAATTTCCCAAGTCACGTGCATACAGTAGGTGGCAAGGATTTGGCATCTCCCAGTGCCCATGTCAACATAGCCCCTACCAGGACCTTGACATCCCTTCAGGAAGACAGGATAGGCTTATCTACATGTAAGGTGGAAGGACCAATGGCATCAAACACCGTCCTGTGGAGCCAGCATGTGCCCAGCAGGAGGAGAGAACTGAGAGCCACTGAAACCCTCAGAGACTGTCCGCGTGTTTTCTCCAGGATGACCATGCAGAACCGGCGTCTATCCCCTAGGACAGGTAAGTTTCCCAGGGTCACCCTGAGGCATGAAAGCTAGGAATAGAATAAATTTTGTGAGTGGCTGTGCATATGCACGTGTGGATTTATGGGGTGTTACATGTGTGTGCACTTGGAATTTGGGGATGCTGAGTGTGTGCTTGAGATTCGGGATGCTGAGTGTGTGAGCTCTTGGGATGCCATGTATGCATGAATTTGGGGTTTGGGGATGCTTTGTGCACCTGTGTTTGGGATTTAATAGAGGGAGCATGGAAAGTGGCCCTTCTGGCACCCGAGACGCAGATGCTAGCAGTGCATGGATTTCTGTTTCCTTGTGGCTGGAGTTGAGCTGTGGCTGGTAGACCACCAGCTGGCAGAGGCCAGGCCTGGTTCAGCGATGGTGCAGCCACTGTGGCTGGGTTAATCAGGAGTGTCTGATGCGAGGAAGGCAGCAAGCTTCGTGTCTCAGAGGCGCCACAACCAGGTGGTTACTGTTTGTCCCCGTGACCAGTCCCACATCATTTTTGCCTGATGTACATAGGGTACATGGCCCTGAAACCCAGAGAGCTTGATGGGAGACCTGCCCATGCCCACTGGGCTCCTTCCTAGTGACCACCAGTGTTAGCACTGAGGAGGGTCCTCAGCCTGGTTCCATTTACCTGTTTACTGAGCTGCCACTCCCCAGGAAGCCTTTCTGTATGAATCCACGTGCAGGGTGCCAGTGGTTCCTTAGGGTCACCCAGACAGTGTTCAGGTGGCTGGACAGTGTGGTAGGCCTGGGTGCCTCCTGGTCAACCCTGGAGCTCAGAAGACAAGGGTGAGCATGGAGGCTGGGCACTGCCACGGGAGACTCCTGTTGAACCCTCCTTCCACTCTGCCACCCTCTGAAGAGCCCCTGGCTTTCCTTTCTTTGCTCAGTCCAAAGAAACCACTGCCTTTGTACTTCCCTCCTATGACAGTGACACATGCCTGGCACCACACATGTGCACATGCAAACATACACCAACACACACGTGTGCTCCAATGTACACTAGCACATGTGCACACGGACACCATCAGTACATGTCTGCACAAAACCACACGTGCTCACACATGCCCCAGCATACACACGTGTGTGTATGTGCCTGCTCAGAAGGAAGCCATCTAGTGGACACCCATGGCTATGAAGTGTCCCTTGCCTGTACAATACCCTCTGGCTCTGGTGGCCCTTGGGTCCTGAAAATGTGGCTAGCCAAAGGAAAGGGGGATTGCCATCTTCCTGGGAAAGGTCCACACTGTGGTCATCATTGCCATCACCACTCTGGTCCCAGGGAGGTCCCTGCAACAACACCTCAGGACAGTCTGTGCTGTGTGGCTACAGTGCCCAGGAGGGTGGGCTGCATGTGGAGTGCAGAGGCACACTCTCGCCTATGGGAGGCCGTGACAGGGCCAGTGTGTCCTTGTGAGCTTGTGACAGACGGGAGCTCCTGCCAAGCGAGTAGAGCAGGGCAGAGCATCATCGCCACCTGAAGAGACTGGGTGGCCACAAGGCACAACCTGCCTGCACCTAGGAAGGTTGGGAGTCACGGGCACTGTGGGGCAGTTGCACACGTGGCCGCCCGTGTGGAGGTCAGTCATGGAGACCTGCTCTGCTTCCTCATGCTCCATCTGCTCCCGTCACAGGAGGGAGAGTCCGATCTCTCACATGTGGCAGGACACTGGGCACCTCTTCCTCTGCTCTGGAGAGCAAGCCTTGCTTTTGGGATCAACCCAGGTTCAGCTGTTCAGGCAAACTGGGGAGGTGAGAACCACTGTCTCTGGCTGGGGCAGGTCATGTCTCACTTTGCTGCCTGTCACATGGGTAGGATGGAACTTCCAAACCACAGGGTGGAGTCCAGGTTGAGCCCTGGCATGGCACTGCACATACCGACCCGAGTGCCCTGGGGAGTCTGGGACCTGGGACCTGAGGGTGTGCCTTCCTACACGGCCCCCACCGAACTCCCACCTTCTCTTTAGCCTTCACACCTGGATACTTGCTCTCACTCTCACCCAGCCTGTTGAGGGCTCTGCAGCCAAAGCAGCTTGTCCCCTTAGTTGGACTTGACCCCCTGGGGGAGGTGTGCCTGTCACTCCCCAACCTTCCCACCACCTTGGCAAGGAACTGCTGCACTCCACCCACAGGTAGGGCAGGAAGTGTGCCCCCTTGAAGGTGAAGTGCTGTGTAAGATGCTCAGACCCTTTCCTGGGAGAGGTTTGTACCCTTCCCACTCAGTAATGTTTTTGGCTGTATGGATTCCTGATCTAGCAATTACTTATTTGGGATTTCATCATTATAAAGCAACACCACCCATGGGTTTTACCATGAGTTATGCCACACTCTAAAACAGTCTTTATTCATTAAAATGGATAGATCCCAGGGCATTTCCTGGATTCTACCTTGATTTCACTAAGTACTTTGTAGGGTGAAGTAAAATGCAGTAGGTGCTGGGTGTTGCTTTACATGATCTCATTCAGCTCTGCCCTACTAGCTTTCCATTTCCATGACTGAAGTCCCAACATGACTGGCTGTCTCCGTTGCTTTGGGCTGGAGGCAGAGCAGGAGGGTGTGGGGAGGGAAAGCACTCAGCTCTTGGCAGCCAGGATGCAGAGAGCAGAAGGATGGAGCTGGCCACGAGTTAAGTCCCCAAGGACTCGCCCTGAGGACCACTCTTGTGAGCCAGCCCAGCTCCCACAGTCTCTGCCACTGTCCAACATGCCACTGAATTGTTAATCCACCCCTGAGCCAGCCCTCTTATAAGCTCAGAGCCCTCGTGGGTCAACCCTTCCCTAAGTCCCCCTCTGACACTGCTGCACTGGGGACCAGGGCTTCAACACAGGAGCCTTTGGGAGTCATCCAGTGCCAACCATAACATGCCCACTGATGTTCCATTAAAGCTAATCTCAGGGCTGGTTGGCTTTGACCTTTTCTGATACATGGTTCATTACTCATGCTGGGTCTTCACGTAGAAAGCGAATCAGCAACACTTCACAACACACCACTTGGTAATCTGTTCATTCCACACACTTTGATGAGTTCTGGTTGATGAAATTCAAGAAGGCACAAAACACAACCTGTGTTTCCCAGGAGGCCAGTAGGGCACAGGTGGAGACCTGAGCAGGATGCCACAGGAAGAGGCACGAGGAACAGGACAGCAAGTCATGGAGGGATGTCGACCTTGCTGGGGTGGGGCAAGGTCTGAAGCGTTGGTGCCGTCATATTAATTTCAAAGTCATTTTGCTACCGAGTCCCAGCAGCATGTATCGGTACATCATTACCCCATAATGGCAAGTGTGTAAATGCACATAATTGTTGGTAGAAAGAGTACAAGTGCTGAAGATATTTCCATTTATGCAATAAGAGCAGCTTACTAGAGTTTACAGATCTGCTTACAGAGTTTGTGCTATCCTGTCATATTCCCTCCCTCGGCACTGTGGGGAGGGTGGCTAGGCAGCTCACCTGTCAGCATCACCTGCATGCCACACAGGGTGCCTTGAGCTGAGGCCCTGGTCTAAGGGACCAGGACGTAGGTGTGAAGAGGCAGGCTCCATCACTGCAGGCTGCCAGACATCCATGGCACTTGCTCACGGCAGGTCCACCCTGATGTCCAGGGCCCAGTGCAAGGCCCACCGTTGTCAGAACACAGAGAACTGTGGTTCACCCTCTGTTGGTGAGACAGTAAGTCTCCTGGGTAGTGGGAGGGAGGCCCCTTCCCTGAACTGCACAGATGGCCCTCTTAACACCCTACCTGGGAACAGGTTAAAACCCATGGTCACCCGAGCATTGTAGTCCAGGTGACCAGCATGGCACTCGAGGTGCTGTATTCATTGAACTAAACCATCAACTAACTTGAGTGTCTTCATGGCATGGTTGTTCTGTTCTGCCCAGTTTTAGCCTGAGTAGCTAGAATGTCCATGGTTCCAGGAAAGATTCGCGAAGAAATGCAGTGGAGAGTCCCCACATGTCTTAAGCAAGAGGGGCGTGGTGAATGTGGCATTCTTACAAAGGTCAGGCCTCGACCCAGGTGGTCCTTGGCCATCCTCTGTGATGCAGGACCTGCTTGGAGGAGCTGGGCTCTGGGCTACCCACAGGTTTACTTCGTGGGCCACTGCTACTCCTGAGATGCAGGCATAAAAGCCAGTGCTGTGGGATCATTGACCGGGACGTGATGTATTCAGGCTTTTGGCAAAAAGAAGCATTTTCTAAAGATCAGGTGAACTCTGGGGAAGAAAGCCCAGAATAAGAGTCAAGGGTCCCACCCCAAGGGCTTCTATAGCCCACCCCACCCGTGTGCATAGCCCACCCATGTGCAGATAGCATCTCCATGTCTTCTATAGCTCACCATGTGCAGACAGTATCCCATGGGCTTCTATAGCCCATTCTTGTGCAGAGAGCATCCCACGGGCTTCTGTAGCCCACCCATCTGCAGACAGCATCCCATGGGCTTCTATAGCCCACCCATCTGCAGACAGCATCCCCATGGGCTTCTATAGCCCACCCATCTGCAGACAGCATCCCCATGGGCTTCTATAGCCCAACCATGTGCAGACAGCATCCCATGGGCTTCTATAGCCCACCCATCTGCAGACAGCATCCCATGGGCTTCTGTAGCCCACCCATCTGCAGACAGCATCCCCATGGGCTTCTATAGCCCACCCATCTGCAGACAGCATCCCCATGGGCTTCTATAGCCCACCCGTGTGCAGACAGCTTCCCATGGGTTTCGATGACCCACCTGTGTGCAGATAGCATCCCACAAGCTTCTATAGCCCACCTGTGTGCAGAGAGTATCCCATGGGCTTCTATAGCCCACCTGTGTGCAGACAGCATCCATGCCTTTCCTTCTGCTGGCTGCCTACTTCCAAGCAGATTCAGAAGGCGCTCCTGCCGTGGTGCAGTCAGAGGAAGCCCCAGGTCAGAGTGAATGCAGGTGGGTGTTGGCAGGCAGGAGCAGTACTGCAGACCCAGTGTGTGCAGAGACCCTCCACTGGGACCCTGGCTTGTCCCACCTGGTCCCCTTGCTCTCATCAGAAAGGGGAGATGGCTCTGTCACCAGCAAAGGCAGAAAGCTGCTCTGGGCTGGAATATTCAGGGCTTAGGGTCAGCTCCAGTCCATGAAGCCTCCCTCAGTGTGGCCTCTCTCGGCAGCTATGCCTTTCCTGAGCTCTGGGATTTTCTCCATGGCTCCACATTAACATTCCCTTGGTGGAGATGCATGTTAATTAGCTTATGGTAATCTTTTCACAATGTGCACATATATCAAAACACCATGCCATATACCATAAATATATACAACTTTTATTTGTCAGAAAAGTGAAATAGAAATGAAGAAAACATGAAATTTCCACCAGCACAGTGCTGATTGTCATTGCTTCCCTGGCCTCACAGGATAGCAGGCCTGCTCTGTGGCTTCCTGGGGTGTCCAGGCACGACAGAGGCAGCTTCTGGAACCAATCAGGACAGATAAATCTGGCACCCTGTGTTGTGACCACCAGTGCTAGGTGCCCTCAGGGAGACTGTTCTGTGCTACTGGGAAAAGAAGGAGGGATTTCTGGGAGAAGGCCAGGGGTGTGTGCCAACTGCTGGGGCATCTCAGACCTGTCCTGGGACGAGGGCCAGCAGGTTCCCTCAGCATTTACTCAGTGCTTCTCAGTGATGGTCTTTAGATCACTGGGGCCTCTAAGACCGTCCAAGGTGTCTGCAAGGCCAACTCTGTTTTCAGATCAGCCAGGCTGGCTCTGGGACCTGGGACCTAGGCAGTCACCGGGACCTTCTTCCAAGGACCCCATGCTTAGAGTGAGGCTCTGCCATGAGCTTGGCAAATGCTCCCATAGGAGCCTGCATTTAATGCTGTGCTGGGAACTGCAGATAAGTCCCTGGTCCTGAGAGCAACCCTGAGCTGTTATGGGAGGCAGGGCATGAGCCTGGGGCTTCTCCAGGCTGCAGAGACCCAGTCATAGAGTGAAAGAAGGCGTCGGTGGAGTGCTCAGGGGGTCACAGGAGTGGCAAAGGATTATTGTAGGTCATCAGAGTTCTGATGCAGTAGACAGAGTTTGTCCAGAGATTATTTGTCAGGGGCTTGGCCTAACCAGGTGGGCCCTTCGCAAGTAGAGTTTTCTTCAGAATTCTCCAGGGAAAGCAGGTAGCCATGATGTGAAGTGTTGTTTTAGTCAACTTTTAATTTTTTCTTCTGTGACTAAAAGACCCTACCAGAACAATTTTAAGAGGAAAAGTTTATTTAGGGCTCACAGTTTCAGAGGTCTCAGTCCATAGAAGGCCGGCTCCATTCTTCAGGTTTCAAGGTGAGGCTGTGCATCATGGCGGGAGATAGTGACAGAGGGAAGCAGCTCCCATCACAGTGATGAGGAAGCAGAGAGACTCCATGATCCAGATACAAACATACACTCAATGCCACGCCCCAATACCCCCTCCTCCAGCCACACCCACCACTTCAGTCACCACTTAGTTCACCCCTATCAGGGGATTAAGTCACTTATGGGTTAAGACTCTCAAAACCCAATCGTTTCTCCTCTGAACCTTCCTGAATTGTCTCACATGTGAGCTTGTGGGGCACCTCACATCCAAACCATAACAAGTGTCTATAGGGAGGTGACGTCTAGAGGAAGAGCCAGCATCTGGCTGACCACTCATGAAGGCAGGGTTCTCAGTTGGAATCCCCAGCAACAGGATTCTGCTAACACCAGAATGTCCCAGAAGAGCACCTGAGCCCCAGTGAGTCTCACAGCTGATGGCCACCTTGATGCCTGCAGGCTGGCCCCTGAGCTGATATGCTGCTAGCCGCTCAGCTCCTCACCTGCCGAAGCAGGGCCAGACAGCATGGAGCCGTCTGCACCCTATCTGCACCATGTGCCTTTCTCAGTGTGTTGACTTTCAGCTGCTGGTGGTAAGATGGCAGTCTCAGTCAAGCCTGGCACAGGGCCACCACACTGGGGGTCCTAGTGTTCTTCCCAGCCATGTGCTTGCAGGGAAGAGCCCATTGCACTTAAGAATATCCTGGGTGAAGTGTAAAACAATCTGACTATGGAACTCGACCCTGGGCACATGACTGGGTGATGATGGGAGGACCAGGAGGCTCTGTAGCAACCAAACACACCAGGGAGAAGCACCAGGAAGAGCTGACTCCAGCTGCCAGCACCAGTCCTCAGGGGACACCTCTGTGTGAGAGGACCTTTAGCCAAAATGGCACTCAGACTGGTTGTTTGGCAGACATTTTCCAGAACACCACTTCAGAGGAAATAACAGTGGGAATTTGTTGCAATAATGAAATTTGAGAGTGCAAGTGAAAATTAGAATTTTGGAAAACTTGTACCCACCACTGTGAACTTGACATGCTCTAGTACATTCAGACTTTTCTGATGGAATTTGTGGTGATTTGAACAAATGTGATGTTTTAAAGTCTTGCCTAATAAATTTTGTCAATACTTGAATATCTGCCTAACTCAGGAAACCAAAATGTTTAAATTCTGAGAATATATAATCCTACATGAAACGGACCAAGGGATTTCAATGTAACAGAGTAAAATCGGTTACTGATCTGGCTTTGGGATCCACAAGTAATTTTTAGGAAACACCTGCTGGTTGCATTTGGTGTGGCCACAAAGAGGAATTGCCACAACTCCCCTGCAGGGCTAGAACATGTCCCTTTTCTGCATCTCTATGAGGTAAGGTCTTTATGGAGGTAATTGAGTTAAGAAGAGGTCAGTAGGGCAAACCCTAATCCAATCCAACTGCTGTCCTACAGGAAGGGACTCTTGGGCACACAGATGAACGTGAACAAGGGAGGATGATGTCAAGAGGGAGGAAGGAGATGGCCAACACCAGCCAGAGGACGCCAAAGATCACTAGCAACCATGGAAGCTGGAAGAGGCCAGGAAGCATCTCCCTGGAGCCTGGGAGGGAGAAGGACCCAGCTGTCACCTTGATTAGGACTTCCAGCCTCTGAACTGTGAGAGAATAAACACCCGCTGTTCTGACCACCCTAGGCAAGGCATTTGGATGCTGTAGCACTGGCAATCTTGTGCATGCATGAGCAAGAGCCATGCTGGACCAAGCCCTTCACCAAGTGGTGTCTCCAGTCTCTCGGGACCTTGGACACAGGTGCCTTCTGTCTATGTCAGAGGGACACTGACAGGGTTAACTTTCCCTGTGTTCCTGTGCTACCTACTGTAAGTGAGGGTTCTGTGTCTGTCCCCAGAGCTGCTCCCAGATATCTTTGGGAATTACTCAGGAGTGTCCTAGTCCTACGAGGGCCTTGGGCTATAATCACTCACTTAGCTGATGTGGAGTTTATCCTTGATTACAATATTCCCACAAAGGAGGTAATTGCTGTTTAGCAATTGCTGTTTAGCAACCTGGACCAAGACCCCAATTGGAAAGTCAGCAGCAAGCTCTGCTGCTGCTGATCCCTGAGGCAGGGTGGTCACCCAGCATCTTGACCAGAGAGTACAACAGTGCCCTTCAACAGCCTGTAGAGTGCCCACACCACCACCACCAGGCAGAGGCTGGATGCTAAGTGGAGTGGGGGCAGGTCATTCCTGCCCAGAGGACCAGACACAAAGGTGCTCAAAGACAAGGGCAGGTAGCTGCTGCTCTGGGTAGTCAGTGGGTGGGGACAGTGTTGTGTATGACATTTGAGGGTTTATCAGGAGATCTGAGAGGTATCAAGTGGCATTCCCACCCCATGCTGGACCCTCCAGGTCACTGAGGAAGGTCCTTTCCAGTCCACAGGTGTCCAATCTCACCTGTGGCTAGGGATGGCTGGGGGTCAGTGCCCTTCAGTTTCCCCTTAGATACACCAAGTCCTGAACACTGGTCAAGGCATGTCTCCCTGGGTGTGGCCCAGGCTTCTCTACACTTGCTGACATTTGGGCACACGGTGTCCCCTCCCCCAACTTCCACCCCAGCCTCAGGAAACCAGAAGTTTCATGGTTTTTCTTTCTTTTCCTCTAAGAAAGTCAACCTTCAGGCAAGAATCTGGAAATCTAGGTCAGTCTGTTAGTGATTCTCCTCAAGGAAAGAAAGTGAGTTTGTAACAGGGAAGAAAGCTTATTTCACTTAGATCAGAGGTATGTTCCTCTGCTACAGAGTCTCGGTCACCTGGAGGAGGTGGAAAAGCTGACTGGTTCTTGGGGGAAGGATGGAGCCTTCCTTTGCCCCTGAGATCACACTTCCCCCCCATGTGGGCCCAGCTGGAAGGCAGGTGCTGCACTGTCCCCAGTCATGCCAGCATGTCCCTGAAACACCTTTGCTTTGCAGGCTCCATAGCCTCCCTGGGCCAAGCTTTGGCCCAGAATGAGGGAGACACAACCCAGGAAGTGGATCCTGGAAAGTGTGTCCTGCCTGGGTTGGTCACAGCTCCTCGGCAGTCCTGAGGACTCTGGCAGTCAACAAAGTGCCAACAGTGACGTGGCTAGAGCCCAGACCTGTCTATACACCTGTTAGTTGCTGTTTGCAGCTCACGAATGGATCGGGCACTGAGTTGCTCCTTCTTCCACCTGGCTAACAGTTTTCATGCCATCCCTGGAGACCCTCTCCTGCCTGCCCACACCACCTGCTGCCAGTGGGTGTGTTTGGGCTCTGGGGACCTGACACGTTGGACCCTCACAGCAGGGTTGGCGAGGGTGTCCCTCTGCCAGGTCACACTTCATGAAGCATCTCATGATCATTTCATGTGGTAGAAATCATGGACATAATTTGTCATGGGGAAAATAATGAGCAATTGATTAAAATTGGAGGAGCGACTGAGGAGATCATTTTCCCTGGCAACTTGTGGTAAGTGCTAAAAATCAAGTCTTCCTCCTGTGCTGTAGCTGAGCAGCTCTCACAGTGGTCAGAACATGACTGTACCCCACAATTACTTTGCAGGAACTTAGTCCAATCTCACCATCCAGAGGGCAGCTTCTCAGGGGCTGCCCAGTCCTCCCTTCTCCCCTTCAGGATCAGCCTTGCCTCACTCCCCTAGCCCTGAGAACTCACTCCAGTGTTTGGGGAGGGGCTTCTGCACTGCAGTGTGTAGCTTTGTGTCTGAGAAGGTCCTGGTTCCCGTTGAGGAGGTGCTGTTGACATGTGAGACTGAGGGAATGACCCACTCTGAGCTCGGGGTTGGTGGCTCATCCCCAGAATGGAAGCTGTGTCCTTTGAAACAAGCTGGGGTTTTTCTCTCAGTTGCTTCCTTTTCACTGTAGATGAGAAAATGACACGCAAACCTCTCCCCTGGACGCTTGTGGAGGTGTTCTCTGAACAAATGGATAGTCTCTCCGTGAAGTGTGTGCTTGTAGATCACTTTCAGCTGGACAGACCTGGTTCCGCAGAATGAGGTCAGTCTTCCCGTGTGCTTTCTGGTTCCAGCTGGCAACCTGGCAAATTCTACCTTCCATGAGGAATCTAGTGCTGCTGACCTAGAAGAGAGTTCAGTGATGCATGTGCTCCAGTGGTATGCTGTGCAGGGTTCTGCCTCCATCGTGTTCCTGAGCCCGAGTGTCATTACAGATGCTGGCCCATGGGTCTTCCCTGTCGCACAACTTTAAGGGAGAGGGTCTTGTCCAACAAAGGCCTGTAGCTGGTGGGAGAGGCACCTGGGAAGGAGTTGCAGGACTTCCCTGGGACTTTGCCAGGAATGGTTTGAGGGCGTGGCCTTCAGAGGAACTGTGATGGCCAGATGCTGACTCCAGCAGTGAGCTCTCACCTCTGCAAATCTGGTAGCTTCCCAGATGCTGCGAGCAGCCTGAGAAAGCACTAGAAACCCGCACTGGCCTGGGAGGGACAGACCTAGGTAACCACAGGTCCTGGCCTTGCATGCAGGGAGGCTCAGATGAGCAAGCCACCAGGGAAGGAGTGACTTACAGGAAGCCAGCCAGAAACATGTGTGTACACAGGGCCAGGGGTGGGGCCATCACCTGCAATGTGAGCATGGGCTTTAAGTGGGACATCATGTGTGGTGCCAGGCTCCATTCCCTGTGCCTAATAAAAACCCTGAAATCAGTGCTTGTTCTTTGAAGTCCTGGAGACCAGGTACAGAGTGGTAAGACACCTGTTCCTGGTGGCTCAGGTGGGAAGGGCCGACTTGGCATCCATGCTGGCTTCTACCCATCTGGACACTTCCTGCAGAATTTACTCCTCACTTCTTGAAGACAAAGAACATGCTTTGCTTGTGCTTGTGTATCCTATTCTCTTACATAGTCACTGATCATTCTTGATTAGGACACATCCTAATGGCTTCTTTTTTACTTAATTAACCTCTTTAAAAGCCGTATCTCTAAATATAGTTACATTGTGAAGTATTGAGTTATAGTGCATTAGCAGATAAATTTTAAGATAACATTCAGTCCACATCAAGCGATGTTATTTTTTTAATATCTGTATTAATTCATTTTTATTCTGAAGGCAAACAGATTTCTAGAGTATAGGCAGATATTAGTATTACTCTCAGTACTCCCTGTACTTCAGCTTATCTCAGCAATAACATCATGCCTACTCAGGGTGATGTAATGAGGACCCAATGTCTTCCTACATATGTAAAGGGGATTTCTAGCACTGAAGAAGAGGACTCCTTAGGTGATGAATCTGAGTTTATATAGGACAACTACCCAACTTCACTCTTCTGAGGAAGAGAAATATCATTTTCTTAAAAGTAAATACATCATTTGGAGTAGAAAGGAATGACCCTAGGTTTCATCTCCTGTTGAATTCAAAACAAATAACTGTGGACATAAGCCGTGCTGAAGTCTTTTGCTGTTCAGTATCCTTTAACTCCAAGCTTGTTCTTTAACTCAGCTTCCATTTTTGTTTGCTCACTTCAGCTAAAGTAGGAACAGATTTCCTACCTTATGTAGGAAAATCCACCTTCTTAATGGAGTAACTCCCATTGTAGGTAAAACTGTCAAGATAATGTATAACTAAGGGATATAGTATCAACCAAAGGTATTGTATTAAATACTTGAATGTTTATAAACTGCCCCTGGGTACACATCACACTGTTTTTGTGGTTTTCTGTCTTTCACACAAGAAACACAATCCCAAGGGCACATTTTCCATCCCTGGAAACAAAATTTACAATTATTGGGAGCTCCTCAAAGAAGGACTAGATCACTTAGGCAATGTGACTTGACAGGATCCCTTATGAGGTCTGCCACTGATAAGCCTTCTGGCCCCCAGTTTAGTCTGAGTAATTCAATTTAGATGTAATTTTCAGAGAGACTGCCTGAGAACAGTTTAATGTGTCCTGTCTGGCCAATTCATTTGCCCTGAAAGTGAACAACATTTGGAGCTATTCTCCATTTGAAGGTGCAAGAGGTTGGCCATGCCCTGATGGCTCATTTTGAAAGCCCTGGCATGGTGGATAATAGTAGTCTCAGTAGTTATTTTACTTGCAAATTTCCCAGCTCTTTGTGAAAGTAGCACCACCGCAGGCTGCCATCCCTCCTCCTGATGGAGGACCAGTTTCTGACACTTTCCAAGACGCGTTGCTATAAATACATGTACAGTTGTTGAGAACATCTGGCCACCCACCACATAACAGAGTAGCCCAGTTCAGCTGCTTGTTCTTCTTGTAAAATCAGCAACGGAACCAACAGAATATGGGGGATCTTATGGTGATTTCTGAACTGCATTCCTCTCTGCCTGTCACCCAGGAAGTTTACACTAGATTTGATCAGAATTTCACAAAACCAGACAGAGTCTGTGTGGAGCTCTCAGATGAAATAATTTGTCGATGATTGTATGAATTTGTAAATATTTAAGAATTCACAAGTTATAAATGTGCAGCTTTTGGGATGGCAGAATCTGATACTCACCAAGTCACAGATTACTATGAATATTTACAGAGTCCCCAACCTGCTAATATTAGTTCTTTGTGCTCACAGAGAAGTGCTTCTTGGGAATTGTAACCCTTTTTGGGATAAAGCGTCTGAGGGAAAAGAAATATAACTACAGGAATAACCCTCCCCAATAAAAAAATCATAAAATTTTGATACATTTGTCTGGCATTTGAGATTCTCCATGTTGGCACCACGATAAGCCCCTTGTCAGTCACACTAAAGCTGTTTGCTGAGTGGGTTTTGAACTGAGTTGGATTGAACTGACTGGAGATGGCAGGTGGTCCAGAGACCAATTTTTTTTAAGTTCTTGCTCAGTGACCTGCCTGTACCAAGACCTTGAGCAAGTGTCTGGGTCCCTTGAAAGCCATTTCTCCCAAGGCAGCCTTTCCCAGATTTGGCCACAGGCTCAGTCGGCCTCATGTTGTGGTTGGCGGGTGACTGCTGAGCCTGGGCACCTCTTCCTGTCTTTCTCTTTGTTAGAGCTTGTTAGTGAGCCCCAGGGAGGCATGGAACATGGGGACGCTTCTGTCAAAGGAGAATGAAAGAGAAACCACTAAGGAAAGGGTCCGGATCAGGACAAGCATGGCGGGGTGGCTGGGAATGGCACCCTGGGACATGAGAGGTGTGTGACCTGGGGTGAGGATGTGACTCTATGTCTCAGTCAAGGCATCTGTGAAATGGGAATGATGAGGGTACCTGCCCCCCAGGGCTGCTTGGACCAGGGAGACAGGAAGAAAGATTCGGGAAGCCTCTGTGTGTGTCAGACAGACACAGGATCAGGGTCTGAATTCCCCCACAGGTGCCAATAAGCCACAGGAGGGTACAGGAGCCTCCAGTTGTGGGCCCTGGGAATCTGACCTCACTGGATGGATGGAAGGATCATCTCGAGGAGCCCCCAGCAGCCTGGGGACAGACACTGTGCAGGTCCTTGTTGTTGTCCACCTTGGGTCTCTTTGGGAAGCTGCTGAGACAGAACCCACAGCAGGGGACCAGCCTCTATCTGTCTCTGGTTTTTTCTTGGGGAGAGTACTGGGGATTGAACTCAGGGACACTCGACCATGCAGCCCCTCCAAGCCCTGTTTTGTACTTTATTTAGAGACAGGGTCTAAATAAGTGCCTCACTTCAGCTGAGGCTGACTTTGAACATGCGATCCTCCTGCCTCAGCCTCCCGAGCCACTGGGATGACAGGCCTGCGTCACCACGCCCAGCTGGGAAGGCAGGATTTGAATGAAGCAGATCAGGCTGGTCCTCAGGTCCCTATGTCACCTTCACCAAACTACCACTGGACTTGAGAGTCCCCAGGATGGGGGTCCACCCTGACACCACATCCATGTCCAGCACCCAGCTCGGCCCAAAGTCTGTGCTTCAAACATGTTTGTCAAGTTAAGTTTTATTTTACTTATTTTTAGAAATACACCAGTCCTTCCTGATCCTTAAAAATCTCAATTTAAAAACAGGCATGGCAGGGAGCAATTATTCACATTATTCAGGATGTCTTTGTTTTATAAAAAGGATTTACATCAGGTTTCCCTTAAATAGCAAGTCCCTCTAGTACATTTAAAAATATGAATCAATTTATAGCTTGGAATTTCACACATACTTTCAGAAGTCCTTCCTGAATACAGGGAGCGGCAGGTCCATCATTCATTCATTCCTTTTCCAACAAGCGATTATTGAGCACCTAATATGTCAGAGCTAAACATCATGGCCCCAGCCCTCAGACGACACTTGGTTCAGTGTAGTAGAGAGATCATTAATTAATTGATGAGTTTTCCAATTTGAGAATGAATTAATGCTTTAGAAAAAGAAAGATGACCCCTTCACTCCAGGCCTGCTGGCTAGGGAGACTTTCCTGAAGAAGGACAATTTGAGCTGGGCTTTGTGAGATGAGTAGGAGTTTACCTGTTAGAAATTCACCTAGTACTGAAAGTTTTCCCCAAGTTTAGAACCATACATGTTTATGTAGATATTAAGTAGTCATCAAATTCCATATGAAAATACTGTTTGTAGGCATAAGAGGCAAGGTTCAGATGGAGGGGCAGATGGAGGGATGGATGGATGGACAGATGGAGGAATGTATGGACAGAAGGAGGGACAGATGGACAGATGTGAGGATGGATGGGCAGCTGGGAGGATGGATGGGCAGATGGAGGGATGGATGTAAGTACAGATGGAAGGGTGCATGAATGGGAGGGAGAGAAGGAGGAAGATTAGATGCTGGGTATTTCCCAAGCTCACCTGGTCACCGAATGTTCTTTTAGGCAGATGCACCTGTTTCAAGTCACAGGTGCATCATGAGAAAGAGGACAAAGTCTAGTCACGGAGAAGGGTGGGAGTTCCTGCCCCAGGCCCTTTGCTGTGGCCTATACATTCACACCAGGTCATTGATTTCCATGTTTTCCTGCTGTCCCCCTCATCCCTCCCCATTCACTACAACAAGTCGATTGTGCCCAGGGGCCAGGGGCCACGCAGTGCCCTGTCCCCACTTTGCCCCACGTCCCCGCTTCACTGCAGTGGCTGGGCCCATAGAGAACACGCGTGGGTATCTCGATTCTGCCCCTTGGTTGCTGAGCGCCTGCACCTTCAGACCAGCCATGGCCCTGAGAGCCGGGCAGCACAGCAGGAGGAGGGAGGGAGCAAAGCTGGATCTGGAGTAGATGCACGGGACCTGAGCCAGGAGGAGTCCTGTCTTGTTGCAGTTGCATCAAGACCCATCCTTGCCGTGGGGGAGCGCCACGTTTTACCCAGGCACTGTGTGGCCTGCCAGGTGGCAGCTGCCTCTCCTGCTCCCAGTCTGTGGCCAGGGAGGAAGGAGGCCCAGCGCCCCACTGCCCAGCGCCCTGTCGTCTCATCCCAGCCGCCAGGGGCGTCATTTGACGCCCTTTTTTGCAGGAGGTGTTTGCGGTGCGCAGATCAAACCCCTTGTGCCCTGTTGCTAGTTGGCGCCTGTGTTCTGGAACTTCAGAGCGTTGCCGTGGGAAGCAGGGCCGGGCCCGAGAAAAGGAGAGGCCCCTGTCGTCGTCCCCTCCTTCCTTCATGGCCAAGGTCCAGCACTCACTCACCAGTCCACTTTGCTCCGGCACCACGGGTCTCTGGGCACACAGACTCCAGTCTCAGCCAGGCCCCAAGGTCCCCTCCAGAAACCAGCCCAGGGCTTGAGGACTTGAGGGCCACTTTGGTTTTCAGCCAGTAGAGAGTGGTTAGGATGCGTTGATGGCAGAGGTGCTGCCAAGGATGAGTTTCAGGGTCTCCCAGTAAAACGGGAGGAGCCACAGCTGAGGAAGGCTCCAGGGGCGTCTCAGGCAGGCCGTGCCCGCACCCTGGGCAGACGGGACTTGCCTCCCTCAACAGCGTTTGCTTACGGGAAAACTGAGTCTCCAACACCTACAGGCAGACCTGACTCCGCCAGCAGGACGGCACACAGTCATTAAAAAGGAGCTCAGAGTCAGCATGTGGCACACGCCTGTCACCCCAGCAGCTCAGGAGGCTGAGACAGGAGGATCTCAAGTTCAAAGCCAGCCTCAGCAACAGTGAGGCCCTAAGCAACTCAGTGAGATCTGTCTCCAAATAAAACACAAAATAGGGCTGGGAAGGTGACTCAGTGGCTCCAGTGCCCCTGAGTTCAATCCCCAGTACTAAAAAAAAAAAAAAGGATCTCAGGCCAGGGTGGGAGGGACGTGCAGGGTCCCCAGCTTCGTCTCAGTAGCCCTGTTTGTGGTCCCCAAGGAGGGCAGAGCATGCTTTCCCCGGGTGAGGAGACCCGGCTACCAGAGGCTGTTGAGTGGCCAAAGCAGGGTGAATGTCACCTCCGCCCAGTCCCCCATGTGAAGCACATGCACTTAGCTCAGCCCCATGCCAGCCCCGGGACACCTGGAGTCCTGAGGAGGCTGTTCCTGAGGAACCAGCTGATGTGAAAGCCCCCATCCCTGATGGGGCTCAGACCGCCAGCCCAGCCTGGGGGAAGCCATAGTTAAATCTGCACAGGGGCCAGAGGCCGAGGCTCCAGCCAGTACCCTGTGCTCTTACTGCAGCAAGGTCTCTGCAGGGTAAGATTAAGGGGACAGCCACCTAAAGGGGAGCCCCCTGCCATCCTGCCCCAGGACCAGCAGGAAAGGAAATCAGCAATTTTCAGGCAAAGTTGGGCTCCCTCTTAGATGGAGGTAGAAAGGGGCTTTGTAAGCAGCTGTCCAAGGCAAAACGTGACCCACTCCTCCTTCTTGGGTTGTCCCCAACTGCCATGTCCCCTTTCCTCCCCATCTCCTCTACCTGCGAGGTTGTTATCGTTTTAAATGGAGATTATCACCCTTCAAATGGAGCTTTTGCCTCCGAATTTGGAATAAGCAGATCTTGAGGTCACTCCGGTAATTTCACACTGCTGACAGGAGGAAACATCTCCAGGGTTGATGGACAGTTGCCAGGAGGAACCGGGTGGGGGAGGGGCCAGGCCACACCTCCCTCCTGGTCGGCAGCAGCGGGGGAGGGGCGAGGCCCAGCGGCCCAGTCACCAGGCCCGCGATCTGTGGGGACCTCAGCGCCTCGGCAGACATCGAGCCAACAAATGTGCAAAATTGAAATTGTGGAGTTGATTAAATGATGTATTTAAGGCTGAAGAAGGGGAGGCGATGGGGGCAGGGCAGGAAAGGAGGAGAGGGAGGGGGAGGAAAAGCGGGAGGGGTGGGGGAGGGGAGGAGAGCTGGGGCGGGAGGGAGGAGATGGCAGAGACCCTGGAGAGGAGAAAGGGGAGGATTTCCACTCTGGAAGAAGGAGGGAGGGGAGCACAGAAAGAAGAAGAAAGCAAGAGGAGAAGGTGAGAGAGGGGAGCGAGCGCCCCTGGCGGGAGGGGCGGAGTCAGGGCGCAGAGGTGAAGGTGAAGGGCAGGGGCAGCGGACCCTGCGCGATGCTCCCTCGCCCTCCCTGGTCTGCGGGAGGGTTTATCTCACCAGGAGCAGCAGGTTCAGTCGCCAATCTAATCAAACTATTCAGCATAAAAAACTGCCAAGACATTCCAGTACTCCAGCTCCCAGGGCCCCAGCTGGGATCAAATGCTAATCAACATCGCCGCGATATTTATTCCCACTGTCAGGCTGAGCGTGTTTGTTTCCCGTGGGCTGCGTACTAAACCCGAGAGCAAGATGGTTGGGCTGGGGTGAGGACTGGCCACGCGGGGGCGGGCTGATGGGCGGGAGAGGGCTGGACCGGCAGTCAGCGCCCACAGAGCTGGGACGTGGCTCCCGCACAGCCCCACCACTCGGTCTCTCCACCTGCTCCCCCAGGAGTTCCATTTCGGGGCAAGTCAGCTGCCAGCTTGGAACTCACGCTCTGTGGCCCCAGGCAGGTGGCTTGCCCTCTCGAAGATTCCCTTCCTTCCCCAACTCGGAGCCCCTAAGCCCAGCCCGCCCACCTGCTGAGGGTTCCAGGAGAGGGAATAAATCCCAGAAGCAGGACATAATGTGGGCGCCCCACAGGGATGCGGGGGCTGAGCCCTGTGTGGCTTTGAAAAACATTACTTGACCTCTCTGTGCCTCAGTTTCCACCTCCACAAAGCGGAGATGGAACAATAGTAACCCGCCCCACGGGCTCATCCAAGTGAGCCCATGAAGTCACCTGCCGGAAGGAAGCATACAGCAATCGCTCAATGCGTGCTAGGCGTAACTACCAGCTCCTAACACCCCTGCAAGGGCTGAATGAAATAATGCCCACGTGGTGCAGCCGGGAGCTGGACTAGATGGATCAGGTGAAAGATGACTCCGGTGTCCCCGCTGTCGTTGTGTGACAGCGCTAGACTCAGCTCTTCCAGGAATCCCTTCCGGAGCCCAGCTTGGCGTCTCTCCACCAAGAGGCTAGGAAGGGTCTTCCCAGGAATAGGAAGGGTCTTCCCAGGAAGTGCGGGGCCGGGTTCCCTGACTGCAGGGTGGCAGGAGCCAAGTGGAGGACCCAGTCCAGGTCGGCCAGAGCCTGGCCCCTCTCCTGGAACCCTGCCCGCCCTCCTGGCTCACCCACCTTCTCTGCTCACCAGCTCCCTGAAGGGCAGGGCGCCCAGGGAGACTAATTATTTCCTTTTGTTTTTCCGAGTTTCCTCATTTTTCAGATCGCAAACCTCTCCTCCTCTCTAATAACTCAACAATTAAACCTTTTTTTCCCAAAGTGTGATTTCAACATTTCAATGTCCCTCCACCCTCCCTCATCTTCCCTGTCATAAACAGATTCGTAAAAACTGCTTTTGATGCCCCAGCTGCCTTTAGCCACTTAAAATCCCGTAATTATCATCCTATCATGGGCCTGTTGAGGAGCAGTAAAAATAAGGCCATTGAATATAGTAATTTATTCATAAATTAGCCTAATGAGAATAGGGTTTCAGAAGCTGTTTACTTTCAGACTGCCTCCGTGCCTGGTCAAGGTGGTGGGGACAGGAGCCAGGCCTGGAGGGTCATCTGCCCACTTGGTGGCCATGGTCACACCCCAGGACATGATTCCTGCCCTCTGTATCCAGACAGGGTCTGGCCCCTGTGCACTGCCCAACAAGTGACCACCTGTCTGGCCCAGTGGGTCCCCCACGGCGCAGCCCCGATGCCAGGGCCTTGGTCGATGCTGCTGCAGCCCCGTCCCAGGCTTGGGCACCTTGGGCATTCCACAGCCATCTGTGAAATGGGGGTCAAGGTGCAGGCCCACGGAGTCACTCTGCAGATGAAGCAAGTTGACAGGTACAGTCACTTAGAGCAGCAGCCCCATCCAGGTGATAGCGGCTCCCGCTCTGATCAGCAATTAGCTCCTGCAAAGGATTCCAGGCCCTGCTGACTTACTCTCAGAATGCCAATTATATCCCTCCATGGTGGGTTGAATAGTGTCACCCCCTCCTAGAAGTCACCTCTGCTCAGAGTCCCAGAATTTGAACTTATTCAAAAATAGGGTCTTCGGGAGTAAACTAGAATGAGGGCATACTGGATCAGGGTGGGCCCAAACCCAGTGACATGTCCTTATCAGAAGGCAGGGGCTTGGGGGAGGAGAGGGCCAGGGAAGGTGGAGTCTGGGGTTGGAGCCACACAGCCACCAGCATGGGTTGGGCGTCTGGTTAGGTGTGGCCACACCCCAGGCCAGCCTCTCAGACTCAGTCCAGCTCCCCAGGGTTAGGCGCCAGGCACTCACCTTGGCAGAGTGAGTGAGGTGCAGGGAACCCCACCACCCTCCCAGGGCTTGTGGGGCACAGAGATTCCTGCCACCCAGCCTGCCCTCTGGGGCTGTGGGTCCAGCAGACAGTGGGTGCCCAGGATGGTTCATGAGAAGTCCTACTGCTCCCATCAGGTGGATCTTGGACTGCAGAGCCCAGAGGAGGCCCCTTCTGGGTGGGAGTCGCAGGGAGGAGGACTCTCGCTGAGTCCCCGGCTTCAGTCATCTTCATTTCTCAGTATCGAAGGACCAGTCGGTCACCAAGCTGATGACATAGCACAACACAGACTAAGACCAGCAGGTCTGTGGTGTGTCTGAGCCACAGTTCCCTTATCTGTAAAAAGGGTACAATGATCTGCACCTCTGAAAACATGGTGGGGAGTCCATGAGATTTGTCATTCTGAGCAGGGAACACAGGGCGGAGCAGCATGAAGCAAAGAGATTGCCATTGCTCCTGCCCTCATGCTTAGGACCATTCTCAGTGAACGGCTATGGTCAACTGAGCCTAGCAGCTGGGTCTGTAGTCCTCACCTCTCAGTCTAGTTGCCTCTCTTTCCATCTGATCTGGTCTTTCCCAAGATCCTTTACTCTGCCCCTGGTACCCCACCTGGAAGCAGGCTTGAGACAAACCCTAAGATTTGGACCCTCAAGGAGGACAGTGTTCCCATGCTGTAGATGAGGACACTGAGGTTACAGAGAGGGACTTACCAAGGCTGCCCAGGCTGACCGGCCACTTTGCCTGAGTCAGCCCGCTGTCAGGGTGCCCCTTCCAATCTGTTCCCAATGCTGCCTCCAGGCCTCCCCACTGCCTGATGCAGTTGCATCCGAACCTGACCCCAGACCCAGCAAGTCCCCTTGAGTCCCCGGGGCCCTGTGACTGAGTGCCAAGCTCCCATGCTCAGGTGGAAAGACTGGATTCCAGTCCTGGCTGCTCTTCCCCTGGACCACTGCTGTGTGACCTCAGGCAAAACCTTTACCTTCACTGGTCCTCTGTTTCCAACAGTATACATGCCAAAATTAAACTGTGAGTCATAGAATGGTTATGGGAATTACATAAGAGCATCGGTGCCCCATGGGGACTTGTCAACCACCCCATCATGTGTTGGTGGGCATGTTAAAGGTGGCAGGACCTGAGGACAGGTTCAGCAGTTGAATAATGAAACCAATATTTATTAAGCACTCTCTGTGTGCTGGGCACTGGTCCCTGCCCTGGGACTCGGTCTGGTGGGGAGAGTAACAGTATCTAACAGGGTCAGTGTCCAACTGCATCCTCAACAGGAGCTCAAGTGATGGGGACCTTGACTGTGCTGTCATGAAAGGGGACTTGGCATGGCCTGGAGTCAGGAAATGCCCCCCCAGGTGCTGGCACTGAGACCCAAAGGAAGACAAATAGGCCAGGCGAGGGGAGGAGAGGACATGTTCCAGGCAGCCAGCATGGCTTGTGCAAAGGGGGAGCCAGTAAGATGCCAGTGTGGTTGGAACCCAGATTTGGAGAGAGGATTTGACCTCTGCACAGATCAGAAGTAACACAGCCCCCTCCTGCAGCCTCCTCTGGGCCTCTCTCACTCTCTCCCTCTCATCGTCCTTCCTTTTTTCCCCCCACCACAATTCTCCCTGACTGAGGGAGAGTTCTCATGCACTGACCATACGCTTGAAAGTGTCAGATACCCAGGTACCTGCATTTTCTCCAAGACTCCTTACAGACAAGCCCTGATCCTCCCATTAAAACACACAAAAAAAACCAAACAAACAAAAGTAAATAAATACATTTCAGAGAGGCCCAGGCACTTTTCTGAGGTCACACAACTCAGACCAGAGTCTTGCTCGCAACCCAGGGTTTGCCCTCTCTGAAGCTATTGGAAACAGAACCACCAATTCAAAAGCCACCACTGGTAGCACATTCTTGAACCCTCTGTCCCCTGCTGGAGTCTGTCTTGGTCTGTGAAAGGAGATCAGGCCTGGCTCTTGGTTTCTATCCGCTCCTTGAAATGGAGTCACAGCAAAGACCTCATGGGGCTGAGGCAGAACGTATGAAACTTGCATCGCTTTCTTCCTTGAAACCAGAGAAGACCTGTGGCCTCGCCCCCAAATCCACACCTTAAACCTCTGTAGACTCAGGCCCATGTAAAAATGTGGACCACAGGCAGCATTTTTGAAAAATCACGTAGCCACGGCCCCAGGCAGCCCTGTCCCACCCCTTCCTGGCCCTGTCACCTCGACTTCTGCAGGGGACCTGGGTCATTTTTCTTCCTCCCCTGACAGAGCCTGTGAGCTTTCAGGGGCAACGGTGATGAGGTTTCCAACCGACTTCTGACCAAACGGATTTCCAACTGCATTTGAAGAGGAAAGTATCTTTCCAAAGTATCCAATAATAAAAAATGATGGGGTGAGTTTTTAACTGTTGATTTAACCACCAAGCCCCCCCCCAGTCCCCACTCCCACTCTCTGCAGGTTTCCATTCAGCATTACCTCACTGGCGCTTTTGGCACACAAAGAAATAGGCCCTTCTGAGTCCATTCTGCAGTGCATTAGTTTCAAGGCCTGTTGGAAACAGTTTAGCATCTGCTCTTAATAGACACCACAGCATACAGGGCAGGAGAGGGTGGGGTGAGGGTAGGGCGGGAGTCTCCCAGTGTCAAGAAATAAACATGAAATCTCCAGGAAGCAGCCAGAGAAGAAGTTTGCCTGCAAGAACCATAGCACCCAGGAGAGCTGACTTTGGGGAGTTTGGGAGGTGGGGTCTGGGGAACCCAGGTGACCTAAGGGACGTATGAGCTCTCCAACCCACGAAGCCACAGAGAAAGTCAAGGTCAGGAGACAAAAACTGAATGCTCAGACAGGGGTTCTCTGGCTGTGTGGAGAGTGCATTTCACGTATGGTGGAAGTTTTTTAAAACCCGAATTGTGCCCAGCCAGGCCCGGATCGATTATATGAGCATCTCTGGGGAAGGAGCCTGAGACCAGAGCTGTCTTAAATTCCTGCAGATGATTTCAATGTGCAGCTGAGATGGAGAACCAGCAAACCCGCTGCTAAGACTGGTGGATCTCACGGTGTGATCCCAAGACTGGTACCTGGGGCCTTGCAGGAGGGCATATTCCTGGGCTCCCCCAGACCCATGGACTGAGAACCCCCTGGGGCCGGCCCAGTACTCTGTGGCAGCAAGAGCTACAAAACAATGTGAAGCTCTCACAAATTTGGAACCCCTGAGCTAGACCTTCCTAAATATGATGGTTTGGGTCTGGAATGTCCCCCCGATCTCACGTGAGGGAAGCGTGGTCCCCAGTGCAGCAAGGTTCAGATCATGAAGACCCTGACCTCATCAGTGAAGTGATCCAATGACAGCTGGATAGACTACAGGAGACAGGAACTCGCTAGAGGAAATAGGTCACTGGGGGTGTGCCTTGCATTTACGGGTTTGTCTTCTCTCCACCCCCCTTCTGGCTGCCATGAGCTGGCAGCCTCCCTCCTCCACAACCTCCCCTGTGATATTCCATCTCATCTCAGGTCCAAAGCAATGGCATCGGCCAACTGTGGACTGAACCTCTGAAACTGTGACCCCACATAAATCTTCCTTCCTCTAAGTTGCTCTTGTCAGGCATTTTCGTCACAGCTACAAAACACTGATGGACACGGAAGGAAGGGAATCTGTGTTCATTCCCTCAGCCAATTGTGCCACCCGGGCCACTCAGTCCCCTGCTGCTCCTGTGATCAGGACACAGAGTGCCCTACCCCAAGCCAAGCACTGTGCCTGGCACAGGGACCCTGGTCTCTTCCTCTTCATCTCCTGTCTAGGAGGGGAATGGTTTTCTCTGCCATGAGCTCCCAACAGATGCACTGCCTCACCACAGGCCCATAGTTATGAAGCTTATCAATCATGGATTGGAACCTCTCAGCTATAAGCCCAAATAAACCTTTTTTCTGAATTGTCTCAGGCATTTTGTTATAGTCATTGGAAGTTGACTAACACATTTCCCATTCCACAGATTCTAAAGGTGATTAGGACAGGCAAGAAGGGTAAAGGGGAAAGAGAAGACCACGTTTCTTGGACACACACCCATGACAAGGGGCAGCACAGGTCTCTCCAACATGGCCAGATCCAGGAACCAGCCAATTTCCTTCCCATTGTAGAAGTGGAAAAAATATTAAGCAAGACCAGGGACCTGGACCTCAACACACTGGTGGCCTGGTCTTGAGTGAGTTACCATATTTCTCCATGCCTCAGTGTCCTGATCTGTAAAATGAGGATAAACACAGTAGCTCCCCTTGGCCTGCTACAAGAATTAAATGAGAACTGGAGAGATACTTGGAACGGTGTCTGGCACGTAAGCATTATTTGTCGTATGAGTGACAAACATCCTTTTGAAAAAGTGACTTAGAAAAAAAACCCACTTTAGACCCAAAGTGCTCTTCCCACTCAGAACCACCATTATTCAGTGATTACTGCTGAGGTCTTTTTCATGGGAGAAATCAGTTGGGCATCCATATGTTGAATTGGTCTAAAGTGAGGTAGATATGTCACCACCTCATGACAGCAACGAGCAGGGAACTTTGCTAGGAAGCATTGCTGCATTATTAAGAAACACCCTCCTCAGAAGGACCTGAAAGTTCCTTAGACCCCATGCTTCTGCCTCTGTGTGGGTTCATCTTCTTTATTCCTTGCCCTGAAATTTCTTCCAATACTGGGAGGTGAGGTGTTTTAGCAAGAGCCAGCAGAGAGCAACACATTCTCCCTTCTTAACATTTCAGAATGGGGAACAGTAAGAACTGCCATGAAACCACAGCCTCCCTGCTCTGGGAAAAAATAAAAAAGGCTCCCCTGTATCCTCCTATGTACTTCCTGTCTCCACCGGAAGTGGCCACTGCCCACGTCCTGGGCATGGTAACCAAGGTGCTGTACCTCAAGACAGTCTGGCACTCCTGGGTGTGGGCCTCCCTTCCTATCTCACATCCATGGACCAGTGGCCACCGTTTAGAATCAGAGCCCAGAAGATGACAGGGAACTTGTCACAATGATCACAGATGACAGCAGGATGGAAACCATGCTAGAGCTGTGCTGGGGTTCAACCGTCAAGATCCACCAAGGAGCTTTTGTCTTCCCACCACATCTTGCCAAGGATGACCTCAGATTCATCTGTTCCCACTCACAGTGAGCAAAGGCCTCCATTTTCACAGGGGTGTGGCTGCTCTTTCCCCTTTCTTCTTCCTGAAATTGGGCTGGGTGGGGTTAGCACCAGGGCGAGTCCCAGGAAAACTGGCAGCCCGTGGTGTCTGCTGCCTGTGAGGGTTTGGGGGTCTCACTTGCAGCTCAGAGTCACACAGTTAGGTGTCTCCCATGGGCCTCCGTGGAGATGGAGCTGTGTTGTTGATGTTGACCGTTTATTCTGGGAATGCAGAGTCAGATCAGATGTGGCTTTATCTGACAGAGCTCACAGCTGGAACATGGGATGGGGCAGCAGACACACAGACAGTCAGATGTGGCCTCATGAAGCATGACATCATGGGGGGAAATGCGCAAAAACATGGGGCAGCAGCATTGACTACAGCCTAGGAAGTTCCATGAGCAAAGAGGTAGATGGATGGAGGGAGGCGTGCCCAGTGACTCTCTTGGAAGAGGCAAGCATCCCTTGGACGGTTGTTGACTCAGGTGCCCAGCGCAGGTGTCCTTGAGTCTTAGGGATGGTTCCAGAGATCCACAGGGAGGACACGAAGTATCAGGGAATTCACCCGCCCCAACCCAATGCAACTCCTCCCTAAGGACCCTTAAGAGATGGAGTATGGATACCCCAGGCCCTCCCTGCTTGGTGGAATTGAAGAGGGGTCTCTCCACAGAGTTGCCTAGAACGTGTCTGCAGGATAAGGCCCCATTGCCCACGGTGACCACTGGCTCTATAACATGCCCCCCACTCACTGGTCTGCCTCTCCCACTCCTCTGTTGGGGCTTCCTGGGACCCTCTCCCCAAATACGTCTTGCCCTTGAGTCCCCTGTGTCCAAATCTGCTCCTGAGAGAACCAGAACCAGGAACACTAGGGCAGAGGGAGAACCGTAGGGGGAGTTTGGGGGCTTCTACTCCTGGGGTTGGAGGGAGTCTCAGCAGGGACCAAGAGTTCCATGCTACTTACACTCCAACGTCTTGGAGGGGACGGTGGGACAAGATGGCCAGTTCTGATGTGTGACATTGACGAGATATAGACACAACATTCCCCTGGTCGCTGGAAGCCACCTGCAGGTGGCATCCCTGGGTTCAGGGTCTGGACCACAGAAGGTACAGCCTGAGCTTAGCCACATTCTGGCAGAAGGAGGTGCGAGGTGGAACATGTCCCCAGAGAGAAGTAGATTGTGGAGAATGTCACACCCACCAGCCAGGCTTCCCTGAGAGGCCTCTCTGCTGCATCCCACAGGATGCAGTTACTTCAGAGCCCTGACCTCAGGCCACCACAGGTGACCCTATGGCCAATCTTAAGTGCACGTGCAGCACAAACCAGCCAGAGGTGTCTGGGTGCTGGATACAACCAGCCTTGCCAGGAAAGATGAGGCCAGGGAGCCCCTGCCCCTGCTGTGCCCTGAGAGCGCTCCTCTCCTCAGCTCTGCCTCGCCAACCCCATGAGGCTGACTCTGCAGTTGGAAGCCCTTTGTTCCAGTGGGTTATGTGAATGGCTTTTGGCCTCCCCACTATCCCAGGGGAGAGGCAGCCTCTGGGGCCAGGAGGACCCAGTTCCCAGGCACCCATCTGGCATGTTTTCAGAAGGGAACTGAGGACTGGAGATGGGGGTGACCTTCCCAGGAGACAGGACGACTGGACCTTGTCACATCTGTGCCCCGGCTCCACCACCTGGTCATGCCTCCAGGGTCCTGTAGACAGGACCACCAGGCTGCCATGTTGTCTAGCGATGTAGGAGAGCTGAGGGGCAGAGGAAAGGAGGGAGGAGACAGGCAAGGGCCAGCCCAGGAGTGGCGGAAGAATGTGAGGTTCTGTCCCTGCTCAGCTCCACCTGGTCAGAGCTCTGCATGGGCAGTAGGCATGCTAGGATCTTGGCACCCCGACATTTTTACTTCTCCAATGGAAACCAGAGCCTTCTGTGCTTTTATGGTACTTTTTGATTTTTTTCTGTGCTGGGGATGAGCCCAGGGCCTCAGGCATGCTAGTCAGGTGCTCTGCCACTGAGCCCAGCACAACCCTGAGTCTTGCTTCCTTAAAACAGAATATTGACAGGCCGGGCGCAGCAGCACACATGGCTTGGGAGGCCAAGGCAGGAGGATGGCAAGGTCAAAGCCAGCCTCAGAAACAGTGAGGCCCTGAGCCATTTGGTGAGACCCTGTGTCTAAATAAGATGCAAAATAGGACTGGGGAGGTGGCTCCGTGGTCAAGTGCCCCTGAGTTCAATCCCCAGTACAAAAATACAATAAAATGAAGACAGCCTTTGCAGCAACGCTAATGATGCCTGTGCAGCACTTGCTATGCATGGCCCCGTTCCAGGTTTTCTAGTCTTGGCTCACAGGACATTCAATGGGGCCTGTGAGCTGACGCTGCTGCCTCACAGGCGGGGACCCAGGTGCAACAGTGGGATCAAATCACAGGGGGTGCAGGGCTGGGCTGTGCAGTCAGTGTTGAGTTTGTGACCTGGCTGCACCGTTTCTGCCCTCTCACCAGCGACCGGGCATCATGGATGGGACCATTGGCAGCTGGATGGGAGGGTGATGGACAGCTGGCATGTGTGAGGGAACATTTTCCTGCCTGACCTGGCTGCTCTGTCCCCTTCTCTCCTGTGTTGGCCCTCACCACCCGCAGCCTGGCCATCTCTGTCCTGAAGTCACCCCCAACAGATGTTCCAGCCTGAAGGTTGCGTCCAGAGCCACCCAGACTGAGCCCAGCACCCCATTACCATTCTGCTGCCTTTCAGCGGAAATTATAAGCACTTTGTGTCAACTCCATCTGTCCCCACTGCCACCATGGGAAATCAATTGAGGTCAGGGGAGGCAGAGAGTCTACCCATCATGCCTGCTGCAGTCATTCCTCATGTGGTGACATGCAAACTCCCGCTGAGGGTCACCTCTGGGGAAGCGATTTCTTCAAGCCCAGAACAAGTGCCAAATTGCAGCTTTGCTGAATAATCATGTGGAACACATTGAAAATAGTCGCCTCCATAATAAATGGTTAACCACGGTGGCCCGGTCTCCAGTGGCACCAGGGGTGGATGGTGAGCAGCCACCTGCTTGGCAGAGGGTGGGCCCAAGAGGCAGTGAGGAGGAGGCCCTGGACCAAGGACCGGCAGCCTGCATCCTTGTCACCACAAGCCCCGCAGAATCTGTGACAGACTAAAGAGAGGTGTCTGTGCTCCTCCTTTGCTTCCTGCTCACTGACAATCCCAGACTCTACAGGATGAGGGTGTGCACACGTCTGTGTGTGTGTGCATGCATCTGTGTGCGTGTGCACATGCGTATGCTGGGGAGTCACAGAGGACAGGAGGAAGGAGGGAGAGAGACAGGGCTGGGGAGGGATGGAAATGTGAGAAACAGAAAGAAGAATGGAGCTGGTGAGCAGGTGATCTGAAGCCTGAGAGCCAGGAAAGGAATCAGGGGAGAAAAAGAGGCAGGCCAGAAGCCAGCCAGGAGGGACAGGGACGGGAGGGACATAGGGACAGGGAAGGGCAGGGGCACACAGATGGAGAGGGCCCTGCCTGTCTCCATGAGGCTGGGTCTTGTTCCCTGTGGGAAGGAAAAGTGCTCTTTGTGGCCAAAAGCCTTGAGTGACACCAGTGACCCCCCATGCCTGTGACCACCTGCGCCCGGGTGCTGCAGACACTGACAAGCACACTCACACATCCATCGCAGGTGTCACACTCACCTGCACACGAGCACAGGTCCCAGGCATGCTCCCTATCATCTAGCACACACGCGGGCACACGCCCACTCACACATGTGCATAGGCCTAGTGCGGGGCACACTCGTGTGCACACGGGTACTCACAGGGGCCCAATGCCACCCCTCCCCCAGTCCTGAACAGAATCCAATCCCAGAACAGAGAGAGCCACCTGCAGCCTGAGCCAAATGAAACAGACCAGAGCCAGACTGCGGCCAGGCACAGGGCAGGTGGGGAGGCAAGGAAGGAGGAGGCCACCCAGCCAGTGGCCCCAGGAGGACCACAGTCCAACAGGAAGGGGAAGAACCAAGGATGCACTCGAAACTGCAGCCTGAGCCTCCCGCCCTTCAGTCAAGCATCCAGTTCTTCTCTGAATCCGGCTGTGGCCCAGGCTACCAAGAGCCAGCCAGACCCTGGTTCCAAGACCCAAGGAGGCCCAGGGAAGAGCGGCCAGGCATGGGTTAGAGTGGGGCTGCGCATCCCTCCGCTGGGCCCAGCCTGTCCTTCTGAATCTGGTGGGCAGTGTCCAGGCCACCTTTGACTTGCTCTCACCAGTTGCCCCTGCTAGCTCCCTGCAGTTTGCCAAAATTAATGGATTTATGGCAGCACCTTGGTTTGGATCAACTTTTCATATGCACTTTGCAAGAGAAAAGCATTCTCTCCCCCAACTTACTGTTTACCCATGAATATGCTCCACGTTCGCTGCTGCTTAATGACTGTTCAAGTTTCCTCTGTTCATAGAGAATGTTGCTGTTGTGACTAAGGGTGCCAGGGGGCTCGCAAGCACAAACACACCAAAGCCATAGAAAGGGCAATTAATTCTTAAAAAAGCTGCAGGAGAGTGAGAGAGAATGGATCTCTGTTTACAGAAGAACGAGAAAGAAGACAGATATTTCTAAAAAGTGTCCTTACGAGACAGTAGTGTCTTCTAAATGTTCTTGAGAAAATACCACAACCCAAATGTCCTTGGAGGAGGCTGTCTCATGAACATTTGGTCAGTTGACAACCCACTCAACTGTGTGTCAGCCACCAAGGACAGGCCTGGGTAGGCTTGCTGGACAGGTCCCTGGAGATGGCCACTGGGTGTGAGGAAGGTGGACATCCTGGTCTGACTTAAATCCTAGTTCAACTCAGTCTTCTACTGCCTCTGAGCCTCAGTTTACCCACTCTGAGGGTGGCTGTAAGGATCTGAAAGAGGAACGTGGGTCAAGGGCTTAGTCTGCTGCCGGCGGTTAATCCGTGTCCACAAACCTCCTTCTTCCACATTCATTTCTGCGTTTGCAAAACACCTGCCCCAGTCCCAGCCATGGGGCTGGGTTCTGAGGACATAGAAGAAAAACAAATTAGCCGGGTGCAGTGGCGCATGCCTGTCATCCCAGCAGCTCTGAAGGTTGAGATAGGAGGATCGGGAGTTCAAAGTCAACCTCAGCAATGGTGAGGCCCTAAGCAACTCAGTGAGACCCTGTCTCTAAATAAAATAGGAAACAGGGCTGGGGATGTGGCTCAGCAGGTGAGCACCCCTGAGTTCAATCCCTGGTACTCAAAAATAAAAAAGAAAGACAAATTAGTCCCTGCCCATATAGGGCTGACATTCAACAGTGGGAGAAGGAGACCGAGCAGGTGGAATTGCCACAGGTTCTGTGATTACTCTAAATGCTTGAGGGGAAATTAAACAGAGTAAGGGGAGGGAGTTTGTCATGGGGGCTGTGTTGGGTGGTGGTCTCAGGGTCAGGGAGAGGCACAGTCAGGTGGAAACTGGATGGAACCTGAAGGGAGGGAGGAATGAGCCTCACAGAGATCTTTCTCTACCCGAGACACTTTTCTTAAAGCTGGATTTAAGAGGCCCAGGCCCTGCCCTCCAGGGACAGGGAGGCCCTGGCCCCGCCCTAGCAATGGCTTCACCTGCCCGAGAGGACCATGGAAACAGGTCCTGAGCAACTGTGAATGCTTTCGTTCCAAATTTAGAAATAAATATAGATTTCTGCCACGGGACATATTTACCTGTTTGCCACATGTTACACATTGTTCATGCATCTGTGCACACGTGTCTGTTCTGGGCACCTGCTCCGTGCCAGGCACTTGCTGGGGTGGGGTGCAGCCTGAGGAGATCAGCTGAGCCCCCCACTTCCTGCACCGAGAGTGCAAAGGGTCGGAGAGAAACCCATACAGTCACCAGGATCCTTTCAAGGAGAGGGAGCTCCCAGACCTCAGAGAGGAGCCTGGCAGAGACGGAGCCAGGGAAGGACTGTACCAGGAAAGAAGGGTGCAGCTGACACCTGCTAAGCAGGAGGAGGGAGAGGGAACAGTGTTGCTGACTGAAGGAACAGCCTGGGCAAGGGTCAGGCCTGTGGTGAGTCACGTCCACTTTGAAGATTGACAGTCCCAGGTTCCAATCCCAGCCCCCACCACCTCCCACCCTAGGGCTTTGCCCAGGGAACCCCAGGTTTCCCATCTGTAAAGTGAACTCAAGGAGACTCCAAGGTAGTCCAGAGCCCCTGAGTGGGGAAAGTGTTTCGTAGGACACATTCTTAAATCAAGATGGAGTTTCTTGCAGCAGTGTGGGGTGAGGGGAGGGGGCAGACTTGGGGCCAGACACCAGACTGCTAGTGTCCACTCTGTCCCCTGTGAGCAGCCTCAGACTCCCCACCATGAAATGAGGGGTTCCATTTTTCATGGTAGGAAAGGGATGTTCAGGGGAGGCAGATGCTGATTCTGTGAGGATGGACACAAAGGTGAGACCACCCTCTGCTGTGCCCTGTCCCTCAGCTATGACAGATTCCCTAGTGTGCAGAAGGCCTGGGCTGCTTCACAGGAACCCCACCCTGATGGGCCTGTCCCTTCTCCCCTCGCTCCCTCCCCACGACCGCTCGGTCCCCACATGTTCAGGGACATGTGGTTGCTGCCAGCCAGTATCCATCTGCAACCCAAGCCTCCCTTGAACTCTCGCCTCTCCTGCCACCTGCCTGGTCCTCATCTTCACTGTTGACATCTAAATGACACCCAAACCTGACTTGATCAAATTGGAATCCCTGGTTCCTGCCTGCTCCCCACCTGTCCCCTGGCACCACTGTCCCCATGCCGAGGATGGACAGTGCCCACCTCCCCCTGGCTCTGGATGAACCTGGCAGTTGCCCTGGAGTCCTGTATTCTGCTCAGATTCCAGGTCACATGCCGCCTGAACTGTACCACCCACATCCGGGTCACCAGGGCGACTTCAGCAGTCTGCAGACTCCATGATCTTTTGAGTGATTCACCAGGTTTTTTCTAAAAGCTAAATGTACGTGACATCCCGCCACTCCTCTGCTCCCTCCAAGCCCACCAGCCGCAGCCTCCCTGGTGTGGCAGCCTCAGGGCCTTTGAAGCAGCCAATGACCTCCTCCAGGTCTGCCTCAGCCGTCACCTCAAGGGAGAGCTTTCCTGACACCCCACTCAACAGCCTAGTGCTCCCTGGCCCCAATTCTGCCCTATGTTCTTATGTTGCTTCATGGTTCCTGGTTCCTCTGTCTCTCCTTCTCCCTCTCCCTCTCTCCCTCTCCCTCTCTCTCTCCCTCTCTTCCTCTTTCCCTCTCTCCCTCCCCCTTTCCCCCTCCCCCTCTTCCCCTCTCTCTCTCCTAGAAGACTAGGTCCTTGAGCCAAGCATCTTTGGTTTGTTGGTGATGGGGAGACACTCCCTATGTATCTGTTGAATAAATGACTCTACAACCCAAATAAAGAATAATTCACCAGTTCTTTGACCTTAGAAGATGCCAAGAGGCACCTTATAGTGGGACCCAGAGGGTGCCACCTGCCAGGGGCCTGACCCCTTAAGCTGGGAGCCCTGCCCCTGGCCCCATGCCTAGAGGCCAATCAGAGAGAGAAAGAGGCAGTGAGGACCCAGGTTCTGGGCAGAGCCTGCCTCAGTCCCACTCCTGCTCTTGAGCTGCTCCGGGTGCCCAGTGCTCAACTGGAACATGTCAGGGGTCAAATCCCTTTTCCCCAAAAAGGCAGTTTGAGCCCTGAGCCTGGGAAGGTGGCCTTATTGGGAAGTGGGGTCTTTGCTGATGGAATCTGTTAAGGCCACATCACCCTAGGACAGGGTGTGGTACATGCAGTGGCCCTGGTCCTCCCAGCACGGGGAGATTTGGACACAGAGACGCACACACAGAGGGAAGAATCACAGGGGGAGATGGGGCAGCAGCCACAGTGGGGTCACCGCAAGCCAAGGAATTCCTGGGGCCACCAGCAGGTGGAAGGGGCACAGGAGAGTCCTCCTCAGAGTCTCCAGGTGGTGTGGGCAGGCCACACTCTGAGGTGGGACTCCGGGGCCTCCAGGGAGGGGGTGAATAGCTCTGTTGCTTTTGGCCACCAAGTGGCTGTGGCAGTGGCTGCAGCCTAGGACCCAGACACAGCAGGTTAAGTGTGAAGTGCCCTGGGCTGCACAGTGTGCAGATCACAGAGGATTGGAGGTCCCCTGAGTGTCAGGGACCCCTCCCCACACTGCAAGTCACCTCTGCCCGTCTGTTGAAGGGAACCAAGTACACAGGGACTCCCCCAACTTATCATTTGACCACAGTGAATGCCGGGTCCCCAAGATCTGGGGATACCCAGGCAGGGCTCCCTACATCAGCCCCTGTCACCTGTGCAGGGCTGGAAGACTTGACAAACAGAGGCCACTGGGAGGCTGAACCCACAGCCCTCCAGCCCAGAGCCCCAAAGCCACCATTGCCTACTCACAGATGTCGCTGCAGAAGTGCAACCTAAGGCACCACCCGATCCTCCCAGTAAAGCCACCAGGCACTGACCCGCTGCCCCTGTCCAGCCACATTTGGTTCTGGAAGCTAATTGCAGAAGTTTCATCTTAGAGGAAACCACAAATATGCTCTTGCCTATGTTTTACAACTTTGTAACTCACCAAATAAACCTGAATCCTATAACCATCAAACAAAGCCGAAACGAGTTAGACAGGAACCAGCACAGAGAGCGGGAGGGTCAGGGAGCATCCTTGCTGGAGACTAAAGTGCAGACCAGGGCAGGGACCTGTCCACATGATGTGGGCACAAACTGTCACCTGTTTGTGACCCTGTTTGTCACAGGGTCTAAAAGAACAGCCTGTGATCCCTAGAGATCCAGGGATCCATGGAGGGCACGCCCTTCTTCCTCAGCAGAACTTCATCCAGTCTCCCTGGCCAGGGATGGTTCTGGAAGCCTAGGCTGTCTTCTGAGACCAGAGAAGGCCCAGGCCAGGAGCAGGGCCTTAATGCTTCCCTGGCTAAATTAAAGCCATACTTCATTTTACATTAAGGGCATTTTTAAAAAGTAAAATATCTACAACATTTTAAAATCATTAGTAATTACATTTTATTTTATTTTGGACTGGTTGGAAACATTTTATTTCTAATGAGGTACATTTGTTTTTAATATCCAGTTTACCAATCAGAGAGATCTCCTTGAAATGAGTGGAGACTAGGAGGGGCCCTTGCCAATGGCCCTAGGTCTCAGGGAGGTGACTCTTCATGGATCTGAAGTTCCAGGCCCCCCAGGGAGATCCCCTCCCTGGAAAGGCAGCTCTGGGACTGGCCTGGCCTTGGCCCTGGTGCTTAGTTAGCACAGAAGCCATGGAGGAAAAGCAAAACCCAACTGGAAGAAACTTCCCCCTAGTAACTTCAGCAAAAATCTCAAGGTGTCTTGTTTTCTGTTTTCCTGTGTTTTTTTTGTTTTGTTATGCTTTTGTTTGGGGTTGTTTTTGCTTTGCTTTTGTGTTGACTACCTCAGATGCTGAGCATCCCACTCCTCCACCCACTGCTGCTGATGCTAACAATGCATTCACATCCCTTATGTCCTTACTACACTCACACCAGGCACTTGATGCCCCGGATCTGCTTCGATTCCCCAGAAAAATTGTTTCAGGTCGTGTCCATCCCCGTTCTCATTCCTATCATCCAAAAAGCGATGAGAACTTCAAGTATTTCCATGATGTGGTTGGTGGCAGATCCTGACCCCCTGACAGGAGGCCCTTGGAGCATTTGCAGATCTTGTAGAAAGGGGACCAGCAAGTTCTACAGCAGATATAGCCTGGGGAGGCCACGGCAGGCAGGAGGGGCCTGGCTGGGTGTGGACCCTGCCTGCCCCATCCCTTCCACCTGGAGCAGGAGGGACATGGGGACAGGAAGGGATGCTTGAAAGTGCTGCCCAGCCATGGATGTGAGACTCCTAGGTCCCCTGCTAGGATGTCAGCAGAACCCAGTGGGGATGCTTGCATCAGCCTGCACCCCTGAGCCCCTCCAGCCTCACAGGAAAGTGACCTGTGTGGTCACACATGGTCCCACACTGAGAAGACTGCTTTGCTATCACCAGGTTCAAATGCTGGGTGATTTTTAGCTGGGTACAGTGGCACATGCCTGTCATCCCCGCGGCTCAGGAGGCTGACACAGGAGGATCGAGAGTTCAAAGCCAGCCTCAGCAAAAGTGAGGCCCTAAGCAACTCAGCAAGCCCCTACCTCTAAATAAAATAGAAAATAGGGCGGGGATGTGGATCAGTGGTTGAGCACTCCTGAGTTTAATCCCTGATACTCCCTGAAAAAAAAAAAAAACAGTGATTTTTAAACAAGTGTTTCCGTTTTGCACTGCAAATCCCACAGCTGTCCTGCGTCTGAGTATGAACCACGCCTTGCTGAACCTCAGTGCCCACAGGAACTTGAAGCCTAAGCAAGAAGAAAACATTTGTCTTGTTGCTGAGAGCTGAGAGGGCTGCTTTCTTACTGCAGCAAGCCTGGCCTATCCTCACTGCTCCTGGAGGTGATGGGAAGGCCAAGGGATTTGAGAGAAGACAAAAAGGGCCTGGAGGGAGGAAAACTGAGACCGATCAGAGTGTCTCAGCCTGAGTTCTAGGATCGAGGGCGTGAGACTGGCCCAGCCGGTATTTTCCCTCTTAGTCCAAAAGCAGGGCCCTCCCTGACTTGGCCTATGCTATGTTGGTGTAAGTGGTGACAAAACCTGTCTTAGGAGCGGTCAGATCTGGGTGCCCCTGTGGCCTTCCAAAGCTCACATTTTCTGTAACAAGAGAGTGGCAATATCAGCTTGTCCCTCCAGGGACTGCTGAATAGGGGTCACAGTTGCTGATTAGTGGAGAAGGTGAAACCCCTGAAGTCAGCTTCCCCAGCTGGTACCTCTGAGCCCCACCAGCTGGATGGCATGGGCCAATTGAGGGGGGCTGTTCAGATATCCAGAGAAGTTTCCAAGTGAGTTTAGTCAGGGAGCTCAACCAGGGAGCACAGCCAGGGAGCACAGTCAGGGACCTCAGCCAGGGAGCATAGCCAGGGAGCACATCCAGGGAAGAGGAGTGAGGCTAACATCCCAGGGAGGGAAGACCCGTCTGGGGTACAGCACCCCTGAGGTGGGTGCTCTTATCCTAGCTGTACATAAAAGGAGACAGAGGGTCAGGGAGGTGATCACATCAGCCAGAGGTGGAGTCTAGGGGGGAGTTTTAGGCCATCAGGGGCCTGCCTTCACAGGAGATTGTGGGAACCAAGTGTCTTTCTGTCTGTCTGTCTGTCTGTCTCTCTCTCTCCTGTTTTTCTCTCTGCACACTCACATTGTGATGTGTCCCTACAGGCCCAAAACAATGAGACAATGAGTCATGAATTGGTTGAACCTCCAAAACTGTGAGTCAAAATATCCCTTTCCTTTCTGAAAGTTTATTACCTCGGATCTTTGTGACAATATCAGAAAGATGACTAGCACCTCCATCCTCCATAGCAAGAGGACTTTGTGATAATTTGGCTGGATATACAATTCTTGGGTTGCAGGTTTTATTTTTTCACTATTCCATTTTGAGGGACATTTATTTTATTACAGAGAAGAAATCTGAATCTTTTGAAGGTAAAACGATCAGATTCATGTTTCATTTTTCTGTCAAGATCCTTAGAAAATTTTTAATTTACTTGGGGATTCAAACTCAGAATTTACCTAGTAATAGTCTTTTTATTATTTGTCCTATAACACGGTAATGTTTTCCCAGACACATTATTACTTTTTTTAAAACACTGGATGTTTCCTCCTCTTGTATGTTTGATTATTTTAACTGAAGCAATAGTGCCTGCCTCTTCATTATTATAATTAATTGCTATTTCTTCCATAAAGCAATTGAGGTGATGTCTGGCATTCACTAAGTGCTCAAATATTTACTTTCCTTTCCTGTGTCCTTTGCAGTTACCTTCTGGAACAGTCAGCCTTCTTATTTGGGCAAAACTAGTACCACCTGACATCATTTTCTTCAGATCCCCAGAATTAGGACCAAGACAGGACACCATGGTTTCCTGGAACACATGAGTCACCTGTATTTCAAAGAGAGAGGCTTTGCCATCTGACCTGATTCTCTAGAAAAGCACTCAGCTTTTGATCTAGGGCAAACCAAATGCAACTTCTCAGGAAACGTAGTGAATATAGAGATGTGCATTTTGCACTCAGTGAGAGAAATTCAGTCACTGATCAGTTCTTTCTACAAATGCCATTAAGCTGGTTAAGGAATGTAAACAGGATCAAAGAGTCTCTGAAAGGAAGAACTTTCTTCAGATACTAAGAACCTATCTACAAATTGCTTTCATGTTAATTATAAATCAAGCACTCTAGAAACACCCATTTATAAGTGATTTTCATGCAAATTATGAATCCCTACAGAAGTTCATTCACAAAATGACCTGCATTACTGCAAATCAAGCAACTTAAACATAGACAATTGGTATATGTGCTAATTACAAAGGCATTTTAGAAACAAATTTATATATCTAGAGACATATTTATGAAATTAGATGTGACATATTTGTAAATTAAATTTGTACTCATTGCCCACTAAACTCTTTAGAAAATTCTGTGCACTGATGATTTTCATGCTAACTACATTACATATGATTTGAAACATATTACTTGCATAGAATCCATGTGCTAATTACACAACAATCTAAAAACACTAGGGTAGAAATGATTTACGTACTAATGACATGCCTAACACCTTAGAAATCCCCAAATACAAATGATTTATGTGTCATTACATACAAGACACTTCAGAAACACCCATGTGCAGATGATTTATGTGCTAATTACACCAATAATTAATTTCAGAAACATCTAATAAAAATCAAATGCATGCTAAGCACAAGTACAAACACTTCCTTGTGACTGATATATGTTCTAGTTATTAGCTATTCTTATTTAAGGACCAATTGTCATCAACAGATTGACAGCTTTCTTCTGCTTGATACTTACTATGAACATACATAAAATCTTCCAGTTCATAATGAAAAGTCTCAGAACTTGTGCTTTTTCCTCCCTTCCTTCTGCAGTCCTGTGCGATTACCACAGACTGGTTACCTTTGGGGGTGCTGGGAATCTGAAGAACCATCTCTTACAGCAAAGCTCAGAAGGATAGTTTTTTCCTCGGCCCCTCTGGAACCATCCAATTAAATGAATAAATGGTGAATGGTTGATTTTAGCCACTCAGTCTACACATTACTATTGCACATTTTTAAAGAATATTATGGTCCTTGATCTGTTTATATGTAAATTTTATTATTCGGCCTATCGTGGCCATTACTTCTCCCATACACCCTCTCTGGCATGAGAGAGTTTACCAAAGATCATCTTATTTGGGGCCAGGGGTGTAGCTCAGTGATAGAGTGCTTACCTAGCATGCATGAGGCCCTGGGTTCCATCCTCAGTGCTGCAAAAATATTTCCACATTCACCATCTTGTCAGATGTTGATCTCTTACAGGTGGGAGAAATCAAGACTAGAGATTGGATGCTCCCATTTTGTGGATGGGCAAAGTGAGGCTCAGGGTAGCATAACTCTATTTCTTCTTCCAGACCCAGCTCCGAAGTCCACCAGGCTCCACAGCCTAAGGGCCCTGGTCCACCTGGAATCCAGCTGGCACTTCCTCTAGGAGCAACCTCCAATCATCATCCTTCCGGAAGTCACCAGAACCAAGGCTCCAACCCCGGCCCCAGCCTCTACTCTCTCCTCCTCCCTTATCCATGCTCTCTCTTCCCAGTCTTCTCAGGGACCTGTTCTCTCTCCCCACACCGTGCTGGTGTTTCCCAACCACATCGGGGGTCCCCACATGCTTCTCACCTCTTTAAGAGTGAAAATGGACATCCCAGAGATTGCAGCTTAATTGACTGGTTAATGACGGAAAGCCTAATTGAGTGCCCCCGTTCCTATATACGATGTCTCCACGTCACAGCCTTGGGAATCAGCACGCAGTGGGGAGGGTCGAACAGCAGAGCGAGCGCCAGCACTTCCAATTTAAGATTCAATCTCATTACACAGAAACCAGCTCCCAGGATCCCCTGCAAAAGCCCAGGCTCCAGTAGACTCACTCGGCAGGCAGACCCTCAACTCCACACTGGCTGGGAAGGTGCGGGTCCACTTTCACTCTCTTACACTCTCTCTCCATTTTTATTACCCATTCTCCTGCTGCAAATATGAGCATCTCAGTAAATATTCATGAGTGGCTAACATAAGGTCTGTGATGGGCACGATGTGGCTGCAGATCTCTGGTGCTGAGTTCTGAGGGAGGCTGTGAACCTGATGCCTCCAGTCAGGCCTTAGCTAGACCTGCTCCTTTCAGAAGGCCCTGTCAGGGCAGCCTGATGTGAAGGCTTCTGGTGCCCAGAGAGCTGAGGCCTCACTGGGCCTCACAGGGGCCACCTGGACACCTGTGACTAAGTGTCACAGGCTGGGTGACCTAAACAGTGGAAAGTCTTGCAGCTCTGGAGGCCGCGAGGCCAGGACTGAGGTGTGGTAGGCCTAGAGCCCCTGTGCCTTTCTCTCTGTTCACAGATGGCACCTGCCCCTGGCTGTGGCCTCACACAATCTTTCCCCTGTGTGTGCATCCCTGGTGTCTCTGGGTGTCCAGATTGTCCCTTCAAAGGGCCCCAATCAGACTGCATTTGGACCTCACCCTAAAGGCCTCATTTTAACTCATTCACCTTTTTAAAGGCCCCTCTCTGGACAGCCACACTCTGAATTCCTGGGAGGTCAGGACTTCAATGTCGGAGTTTTAAGAGAGATAAAACCAAGCCAATAACAACATTGCTGCATCAATAGATCCAAACCTCCAACTTCAACTAGCCCAATATGTCCTATGACCTTGAACCTGTGTGTCCCATGAACTTGAACCTCTGCCCCGCCCCATGGTCCCATTTAGCAGAACACCACCAACACACACTGGAAACCTCAACCCCTGCCAAAATCCCTCTCCAACTGCCCCCAGGGACCAGACACCCCAAACACTCTACCCCCAAAACCAAGTGTCCACTGTCTCTTCCCAGGTCCTTCATGCTGCCCAGTGTCTCACACATGCAGCCTGTACTGGGACCACTGGGGCCCACATGGGCTCACACCCACCCAGCCCTTCTCCCCTACCCAGCCCCCCACCTGGCTGGCAGCCCAGCCCCTGTCTGACCTGGTCCCAGCCCCTGGCTGACCTGGTCCCAGCCCCAGCTGCCTTCCCTGACCACTTCTGCAGGCTGAGGGGCTGGGGCTTCAGGCCTGTCCTCTCCTCTTCTCTCCACACCATCTCCCCAGCCACTCCTTGGCTGCCTGCCACAGCTTCACACAGGCCACTGGGATGGTTCTCCCATCAGACCCCAGACCCGAGCCTCTCAGCCACCTTCACATGTTCCCTGAGCTTTAATCCGTGATTGTTAATGCAGACGGTGACCTTGGGGAGTAAATGCTTGTAAGGAGACAGTTCCTGAAGCAGAATTCATCCTTCTTCCTTTATTTTCATTTAAAGGACCTGCCAGTCACTTCTGTAAGTGAACAGAGTAAAGTTCCCTGCTCCCCAGGGCAAATTTTGGACCATAACAGAGCCACATAAGTTGACCCTGGAGTTAAGGAGAGTGGACACTCATTCTTTGGGTTCAGGTGCATAGAACTGTGGACACAAGAAGTGACTCTATTTCTGCCTAAATCTCTCATTGAGCAAAAGTAAATTTGCTGAGTGGGTGTGGTGGTGCATGCCTGTCATCCCAGTGGCTCCGGACGCTGAGGCAGGAGGATCATGAGTTCAAAGCCAACCTCAGCAAAAGCAAGGCCTAAACAACTCAGTGCCACCCTGTCTCTAAATAAAAAAGAAAATAGGGCCGGGGATGTGGCTCAGTGGTGGAGTGCCCCTGAGTTCAATCCCCAGTACCCCAAAATTAATTAATTAATTAATTAATCAACTTGCCTGGGGAGTGGGCATGGAGCATCTTGGAGGGCCAATAAATTCTGGGTGCTTGGGGAAAAGGCAGACCCTCTAGGAGCAGTGCCTGAACTTGACTGCAAGTTCAAAACACAACCACCAAACTCAGGTGTTTAATGACACGTGGGGGGCAGCTGTCGGGTGACACCCTCAAGGGCAACTGGGACCTCTACAAGGCTACCTGAGACCTCCCACAAGGGGCAGCACAGTCCCTGGGCAGAACCTGGAGCATCCACCTCCTAAAGGAGAAAGGCGAGCACCAGACTGCAACAGTCACGTGTCCAACAGCGACCCCTTGTGGACACAGAGAAGCACTACTAGATAGTCTGTGGAGAAGACTTCTCTTCCTGGCCAACTGGCTGCAGAGAAAGAAGTCTCCAGAGGGAGATGGTGGACTCCCTGGCAAATCTGGCAGGTGGGAGTTTGAAGGACAAATTGGAAGAGACTTGTGCTTCACCAGAGTGACAGCTTAGTTGTCAGTAAACCTATGAAAATAACCCAACATCACTAGTTCTCAGAGAAATAGAAGCTAGAATCACAATGAGATAGCACTGCAGATGCTACAGAATGCAGAGAAGAAAAGAACAGAGAGCAGGTGTCAGGAAGGAGTTGGAGCCATTGGGACCTCCTAGCCACTGGCGGGAAGGCAGACTGGTCCCACCAATTTGGAAGTCTGTTTGGCAGTGGCTTAGGAAGCTGAGCTCATAGGTCGTGAGCTGATCACTTCACGGCTGGATTTTATCACACATCAATGCATAGAAATTTCTAGGCATTTTCTCCAAAACAGCTGCCCAAGAATATTCAATGCATCCCTACTCAGAAATGTCTAACACTCGAATCCATCTAATTACCCATCAAGAGGTGAAGAGATAAATTATATCATTTAACAAGAACTTGGGTGCCCCCTCTTGGGCTCTCTCTCTCTCTCTCTCTCTCTCTGTCTCTCTCTCTTCCTGCATGCACACAGGAGGGAAAGGCAGGTCCTGTGAGCACACAGCAATAATGCACCCATCTGCCAACCAGAGTCAACACCAGAAAGCAAGCTCTGGCCCATTGACCTTGGACTTCCAGCCTCCAGAACTGTGGAAACAACCCCGCCTCTGGTCTCATCATGGCAGCCGGAGTTGAGTAAGATGAGGGCACGTGACATTCTCTTGAGTAATGCCTGCCCTCTCCTGTGTGGAACATAGACTTCAACACCCACAGAAGGAGAGAGAGAGGGAAAGAAGCGTCTGGGCCTCCTCTGCCTCCAATGAGCAGGTGTGCAGGTGACTCACCATGCCTGTTTCTGTGCCCACCAGGCTGATCAGAAAATTGAGGCTGTGAACTGTGCCATGCTGTGTGGCTCGGGGGCTGAGCAGAGGACTTCCCTGCTTTGGTCCATGGACCTGCAGTCTCCCTGCCCCCTGGGTGCTCAGGAATGGTGCAGGATGGTCCCCCTGCTCAGACCACAGCATCAGATGCCCCTGGTGAAGCAGCTTCCTGCTGTCAAACTGAGGATCTGGGTGGTTCAGAAGGACATGGGGAGCTGGGAACGAATGTCACAGCCATCCCTCTGTCCTGGCTGCAGACCCCGTGGCACGCCCAGCCCAGAATACTCCCCAGAGTCCCACTGACCCAGGTCAGCAGATCACAGGGGATCTGCTCTCCTGCCCGACCCACATGTCTGTCCCTAGCAGGTGGGTGCACTGGGCAGCAGGCACTTGGAGCCACTGACTGGAAAATGGGCTGCTCACCTGTGAGAAAGGAGGCTGTTCTTCTCTGGGGCCTTGGACACAGCAGGTTTCCAGGGCAGCTAATCACCTGACAGACAGCAGCACTATCACCTACTGGCATTTTAGTTCTGCTAATAAAGCAATTTCCCCATCCCTTTGTCCTTCTCTTGTTGTGATGTCTTGGCTGATGTGAATTTTGCAGAAGGAGAAAGTTCCACAAAGGTTGCTTAAGGCAGGGTTCAGTCTTCGGGGTGCCCCAGCTCCTCACCTGGCTGGGGACAAGGTGTTCAGGGAACCGGGCACCTGGGAGAAGGTGAGGGCGCCCTGCTGTTGGTCCTGAAGGTCCAGCAGGGCATGTAAAGAACAGCACACAGCTTGCAGGTCCCCTTAAAAGCTAACTGAAGTACTCTCACCTCTCACATATGCCAGAGGAATTAGTTCAACATAAGTTTTATTTAAAAGATAGAGATTAATTTCTTAGGCCAGATTATTGGAATTTAATGGGGGTATTTTCATTTTAAAATACGTGATTTCTAACCACTCCGTTAGCTGATCAATGGTGCCAACTTGCTGGGAGTGACGTTTCTCCCAGGATATAGAACTTTCATGTTAAATCCAGGACAGTGAGTCATTCTGTGAGTGATTCAGTCCTGTTCCAGACCCTGAGAACAAAGCCATGAGCAACACCCACAGCCCCGTCCTCAAAGAGCTGACTCTGTAATGGGGAGAAAAGAAGAAACAATAAGCAAACAAAACAGTTACCAGTGGTAAGTGTTATGGGGACAAGAAAGATAAACAGCAGTAAGATCATCCAGGAAGCTTTCTCTGGCAGAGAGGCATGTGTGGTGTCTGAGAGAAAAGGCCCTGCAATAAAATGTGATGGCATGTGCACAGGCCCTGGGGCGATGTGGTCTTTTGTGCAAGAAGTCAGAGGGCGGCTCTTGTGGTTGAAGCATGCCTATGCACTTGTACAGATGGGGATATGTCTGCTGGGGGGCAATGAGAGGAGATGAGGTTGAGGCAGGAGAGGCAAGCAAAGTTCAGACCATGCAGAAACTCCAGACCAACCTAAGCGTTTGGTGTTTACTCTCAGTGCAATAGAAAGGGTGGGCCCTGAAGCTCTCAAATCCTTGACCACTTGCCTCCCAATCTCCGTTCTTTGGGAAAGTGCCTTCCTGGGCTATCCATGTGCCACTAAATACAGCAATAGCTGCCCTCTCCACAGCTTCTGTGGTGAAGCATCCGTGAGGCTCTCTGACCCACTGCAGTTGTCCTGGGTGGACTAATAGGTCAGCATCTCACTGGTGGTCCTCCTGCTACAGAGGATGGGGACACTTTCATCCCATATCCATGCAGAGGGCAAGATGAGTTTTCAAGTTCTTTCCCTCAACATCCCTCTGCCACTCCTGCCTAAATCCCATGTTGCCAGGTTCCCAGTTGCTCCCTTGGGCAGGAGGGAGGAGTTGCTTGGGTTTGTGGTTAGTTTCAGCAGCACCTCCTCAAAGCACCTCTGGCCCCCCAAGGAGTTGGGACCTCCCAGGCCCCAGCCTCCAGGGCTACATCTGCCGGGGCCAAGACCTGGGTGGGCTGCTTCCCGGCTGCCCTCTCCTCCAGCCAGCTGTGAGCCCTGCCTCTCCTCTGAGTGCTGGAGATCTCTCTTCTCTTGTTCTCCTGGGAAAAACTGTATGGTTGAACTTATTGCTTCACTGCCATGCTGTACCGAGAATTCTATGTGGGTACTGGGAGGCGGGCAGGTCCACAGCAGCTCAGCTCATGATGCCTCTGAAGTCCTCCGTGATCTGCTTGTTCTTTAGGAAAATACTTCCATGACAAAGTTTTTTTTTTTTTTTTTGCGGTGCTGGGGATTGAACCCAGGGCCTTGTGCTTGCGAGTCAAGCACTCTACCAACTGAGCTATATCCCCAGCCCTAAGTTTTTTAAGTATTGGAATTAATCAATTTAAACATGGCACAGGCACAAGAGGTACACATGTCCTGAGGGGCAGCTCAGAGAACCTGCACAATTGACAGCCTTGGAGCCAGTGCCCAGGTTAAGAAATAGGACTCGGTTGTCCACTACTGGTTCCTGGGCCCCCATGTCCACACACACCACAGACGCTGAAGTCCTTCTGGAAATTGGCAGCACCTCCCGTTACTTTGAATCCTCTGGAGATGACTTATTATCCCTAAGGCAATATAAGTGCTGGGGAAAGAGTTGCTACTCTGCATTGTTCAGGGAAGGACAGTCTCTTCCCCGCAGGCATTGGGTTTACCCCACTGCTTTTAATCTGTAGCTGATTGAATTGAGGGAAGAGGACACACAGAGGGCCAGTTGGACTATCGGTAACCTGTAAGCCCCTCTTTGCAAGCCATGCCACTCAATACCCTCAAAGATAGTGGCTCTCCTAGCTGTAGACCCACACGCTAGTTTTGCCTGTTCTTGGTTTTGATGGAATGGAAGCCTGCTAGTGATGGTCTCCCAGCCAGCCCTGTTATCAGGTTCCTGTCCACATTTGCTCCTATCTTCCCAATGCCTGGTGTGTAATAGGTGCTCAATAAATGCTGGTGGAATAAACAAAGCCATGAATGGAGGAGCATGGATGGAAGACTGAACCCAGATGACAGACTCCAACCTGACTCCTGTCCCCACCTGTCCCCCCACATCTGGGGAGCAGGGAGGAGGGGGATCTGAGGCAGAGTGTCACCACCCCTACCTGTGAGCCAGAGGGCCAGGGCCACAGCTGACCATCTCCCGCCTGGGCACGTCCCCAGGGCAGTGGCCTCTACCTGTCCATGGGGCCTCCTGACTCTGGAAATCACCAAAATGTGTGACCTTCAGCCTCAGAAGCCTGGGCCTCCAGGACACCCTGTTGGACGCGTTCCTCTGCCTAACAGTAACTCAGGAGGCCTGGAGAGGCGTGGCCTTCCCCAGGCTCCTACCAGTTTCAGAAGCATGGGAAACACTGACAGGTTCTGGGAGAGGAGCATCCCCGCAGCTACCAAGGCAGGGCCTCCAGGTGCCTACTGGTGCAGGCTTCTGGCTGCAGGGAAGGCCCTGCCCAGCACCCACCCATCCCGTCTGCCTGGCTTGAGGGTTAGTTTTATTTTTTCTGTTTTTTTCTCTAACTCTCAGGTTGCTAAGGACACTGTGCCTTCAATATGGAACAAAGTCACCAAGTGTCTGATCCCTCATCTGCTGCTGCTGTGTCCTCAAGGAAGCATGTGTGTGCGCACAAGAGTGAGAGAGAGAGAGAGAGAGAGAGAGAGAGCACTGAGGAGGTAGGAAAAGAAGGCAAAGCCAAGAGCAAGAATCATGGAAAGAGGGAAGAGAACAGAGAATAAATGAGAAAAAAATGAGACAGAGGAACAAAAGATCCTGTGTGGGGGAGGGGGATCCTGAGAGATAAGAAAGAAAGGAAGACGCTGAACAGGACAGAAGAGAGGGAGAAACATAAGTTTTGGGGAAGAGGAAACCGGAGAGGTAAGAGAAGACCAAGGAAAAGAAAGGAGGCAGGCACGATAGCCAGACACGGAGGCCTGGCGGCTGGGGAGGCTGAGGTAGGAGAATTGCAAATTGGAGGCCAGTCTCACTTACTTTGTAAGGTCCTCAGTGACTCAGCAAGACCCTGTCTCTAAATAAAATATAAAAAGGGTTGGGATGTGGCTCAGCGGTTGGGACCCCTGAGTTCGATCCTCGGTACCCACCTTCCCAAAAACATATGGCATAAATGCGAGCACATGTGTGCATGTATACATGCTTGTGTGCATGTAAACACTTACGTGTCCACATGGGCACACGCTGTGTTCCCGAGTGTTATGACACTGTCTGCATTTTAAAGAACTCAATTTTGAAACCAAAAGAAAAACGTAATGAAGAAACTTGCTTCTACCATTACCCCTGGTGCTGGTGAAGGCCTTGGCCTGGGTGGCCACACCAGGGTCCACTCTCCTGGTGCCAGCCAGGCTGATTCGGGGCCCAGAAGACCACCAAGAGCCCAGGCAGGTGTCTCACCTTGGATAACTGGACCTGGCTTCAGCAGGAATCTGAGCCTTTTTCAAACTATGTATACATTCAGCATCTACCTAACAGGGGAAGAGAGGGAGGGGCTGGGAAGGAGATTTCAGTGGCATGAGGCTGACCATTGTCCTAAGATGGCTTGAAGGGAAACAGGGAAGTTTGGAGGCACATGGTCTGTGTTGAAAGCAAGCTGTGGCCCAGGGACCACGTGGGAGACTTTCTAACTGGCCGCTCACTTAATCCTCCCAAGCCATCCACGGGGTAGGGACCTGCAGGATAGGGATGAGCAGAACATATCTGGTATGGGAACCAGGCTCAGAGAGGTCAGGACAGTTGCCCAAGTTCACACAGCCTGTGCAGAGAGGGTGTGAAACCTGGTCTGTCCTGGCCAAGCCCACGGCCCTTCTAAGTGGCCAGCTCTTTGCTGATCACTTAGAAGGGTCACTTCGAGCCATCACGTCCTGGTAACCACCTGGTGGGAGCCTACATGCCAGGTGCAGAGCACCAGCTCAGGTGGCTCTCCCCTCACTGGGGTGGCCGCGAACTCCCTGCTCACTGCCCTCCTGTCACCCACACTCCCGCAGGTGACTGTCCTGGAGTTGCAAAGTTGGTGAAGGAAGGTGGACAAGTACAGGGTCTCCCAGGCTGAGAGTCCTTGAAATAGCCCAGAAGCCACAGGACTTTCATAAAAAGCAATTTCCGAGCACAAAAGGGGCATGAGAGGCCTGACGTTTTTCATTCCTTTTCTTTGCTCTTGATGAAAACACATGACACCTCAGGCGGGATGAAAACACATGACCATTGTTCGGCAGTGGGGGGTCATGACTGCACAGTTTGCGCAGGGTGGGAGGGGCGCGGGCTGGGGACTCTGTGGGGGTGGCCTTCCCCTCCAGCCTCCCGGTCCCCATCGCAGACCGTCTCAGACGACCCAAGCTCTGCTGGGCATGAGGAGGAGGCTGGGCCGCAGTGTCCCCCTTGGGGCAATCGCCTGCACTTCAACTTGTCCCAGGCTCTGGCTTCTGCAAAAGATGGTTCCTCAAAAGAAGCTAATGTGACAGAGGCAGGGAGAAGGGAAGAGGACTGGAATCCCTGCTGTGTGACCTTCAGCTAATGACTTAGCATCTCTGTTTCTTCTACCCAATGAGAATAGGGACTGTTCTACTGCATTCCCTGTTACAGTGACAGGAAATGAGGGCAGAGCAGCCCAGGACGCTGTGACTGGCCCAGTATGCCACCAGATGGGTTAAGCCAACTGCCATTTGTGAGGGTGATGGAAAACTCAGCTGGGCTGATTCTGCTGAGATTTGAGGGGAGCTGGAGGAGCGACGGAGACTGGGGGAGGGGCAGGGCAACTCAGGAGGAGGGGGGGCACCCAGGCTGGTCCTGCCCTTGAGCTCCTGTGGGCCCAGATAGCTGGGTCAGCTCCCTGGGCGTATGACTTCTGTCCTTTCCCACGCACTGTGCCGTCTGTGGTTGTGAAATTCTCACCACAGGGGACGAGGGCCATGCTGCCGTTTGGCACTGACTCATGACTGTAGCCTGCTGGTGGCTCTTCAGGCTCCACCCTGCAGAGCTGGGTCCTTGGGTGGTGACCCAGAGGGGCTGGTGGTGCCCAGCACTTTGCTGAGCCTCATAGGGGACTTGGCGCTAAATAAATGCACGGCTGACATGTGAGGGGGTTGGGGACTCGGTGCTCAAGGTGGCAGAGAGAGGGGTGTGTCCCAGGGATCTGGAGCCTGGTGACCTGGGTTCAGATCCTAATCCACCACTCTCCAGTCCTGGGTCCTCGCAGGACTCCCTGCATCCTCTGTGACATGCTGACGCAGTCCCCGGAGTGGGTACAGTCGATGACAGCACTGCCTCTCTTCCAGGCTCTGGATGATCAGGTGGGATTGTGTGTGAAGCACCGAGCCAGACGCTTTAACTGTGAGTGTTGAAATTCACAGACAACCGACCATGTGGATCCCAGGGTTCCCCATCTGCAGAGTCAGCCAACCTCAGATCAAAACTACTCAAAAGAAAAAGTTCCAGAAAGTTCCAAGGAGCAAATCTTGAAGGCACAACAAGGCAGTGCTACATGGGAGCCCCCTGCCTGCCCTCCTGGGCTCACAGGCCTCAGCCTTCCGTGCTGGCCTGGCCTCTGGGTGCCAGGTAATCAGCCCTGAGACAGCTGTGTCTGTTCTGGACATGAACAGACATCCTTTCTTGCCCTTGTTCCCTGAACGACACAGCACAGCAACCGCGTACCCAGTTTTAGACCTTGTGAGGGGTTTTCAGTCCTATAGAGAAGCCGTCAAGTCCAAGGAGACTCATGTGGCTACAGGCTCCATGTTATGTGAGGAGCTTGCTCGCTCTGTCTTGCTGTGGTGAGGGGTGGTGGCTGGGACCATGCCCCTGGGAGACATTGTGGGAACTGTCTGCATTCATTGAGCATCTACGGTGTACCAGGTGCTGGGCTAGACTCTGAGCACCCCACGATGAGCCAGATGGACAGGCGACCACCGGGACTCACAGCCCAGACTCTCAGGCAGAGGGTGAGCAAGCAGCGGGCAGAGGCTAGGTCCCTTCAGGGGTGACCTATGAGCAGCCTGGGGGGCCGAGGGCTGGGAGTGGGGACTGGGTTGTCCATTGTAAGAAGGTTCCTTCCCTTCCGACCCCCAAACTCTTTGTGAACTGAAGGCTGCAGATTTCAGTCCTGCCCCCCTGCCAACCCATCTCTATCGGGGAAGGGAGTTGTTTTCCAGAAATTTCCAAATGATTCCCCCAACTTCACACCTGGACCCAGCCCTGGGCCTCTCTCCCAACCAGGAGGAGGACATGTCCCTGAGAACAGCAGTTGGGGGCCCTGCCAGGAGCTCTCGAGCCCAAAGAACAAATTTGAAAGGGAAATGAACAAATTATCCTGATAATTTGTTTAAGAAAAGCAGGGGGAGTCACCCCAGAAAAATGATCGCCAAGAAGATGGTGGGCTCCTAATGAATGTGCAGGTAATGAAATAAACCCGTTTAGGTCACACTTGGCCCTGATCCTCCCAGGCCTAGATTAAAAAATGGAACATCGATGATGATTTAATTTACACCTTAATAAGAAACAGGCCTCGAGAAACCTGTAGATAAATGCCTTTTATTGCTGGCGTAGCTTTTGCACTGCAGCTTGAATGAAAACGCTGGTCATTAATTGTTTTAAACGATTCTATTAAAAAGTGTCACAAGTGTTGCGTGCCGAATGTTTATGCTGCAGCTGGGCTGGTGACAGGAATGTAGACAAGCCCAGAAAGCAGGCCAGAGCGAGCACCTCCGGATTCACTCACCCACACCCTCTACTGGAGAGACGCCCTGTCCTTTTATCTATTTATTTTTCAGAAGCGATAGGTGGGAGGACTGCTCACCTCTCTTCCATCTTCCCCCCAAATCTCTGCTGTCAACCTCGAATGGATGGAAGGACGGGTGGTGACCTCCGACTGTGGGGTTTGCTGGCTATGCTCCTTCACGCCCAGCTGGGGAGGGTCCCAAACTGCTTCCCATCCCTAACCTTCTTGCTTCCTTATCTGGAAAATGGGAGTAATACCCCGACCCATCCATCTCAGGTTCCAGCCACTGGGAACCTCTGGATTGTTTTCAGATGCAGATTGTCCAGCGGTTGAATTGGACCAACTGGTTCCCTGGATTTGGCATCTCTGATGTGCCAGGCTGTGAGGGGGATCATGGCTTCTGCCCTGTGTGGACTCTCCCTGAGTAAATGTGAAGTTGGTACTGTGGTGCTGGGCTACTTCCAGGTCTCAGCCAGGATGTGCATTATCTCCGCTGGGGTCTCTCCCAGCCTGCCGGGTCCTCCAGGCCTTGAGATGTGGATTTTATCACTGGAGGCAGGGTCCAGACAGCAGTGTGTTTCCAAGCTTCCCAGGGCAGGGGTGCTCCCCACAGCAGCCCAGGTGGAGAATCAACAGCAGGCGGAAGAGCCAAGCTGCTCGGTGGCACGGAGGGGAGAAATAGGGTCTCTGGCGGGAGAACCTGAGGAGCAATCAGGGACAGCTTCCTGGAGGCGGTGATGTTCCTCTGTGCCCATGCAGAAAAAGCATTCCAAGCAGAGGGAACAGCATGTGCAGAGTGTTCCAGGTGAGGGAGGCGGTGGGGAGGCGGACCAGCTGGAGAAGTGAGTGTGCCTGCCCAGGAGAGGAGCAGGGCCAGGACACAGGGCACATGGCCGTGATGTGGGATGGACTTGGGTTAGATGGCAGAGGTACCCCTGGGGAAGCTCCCCTGGCATCCCAGAGAGACCACAGCCATGGTGTGGCCAGGCTGCCTCCCCAGAGGGGCCCCAACCCAGCCCAGCTCCCAGAGCAAGACCGGCCCAGCCCAGATCATGGGGGCACCAGACCTGGGAAGGGGAGGGTTCTGGGTCCTGGATGGTGGTCACATCCCTTGATGGTCCCAGCCTCTCACTAAACTCAGAGCATCTGTGTGAGGACCCCCACTCACATCTGGGTCTTAGACCCAGCACCCACCTGAGCGCTTCCAGACCTTCTACGTCTGAAGGACCAGAAGGATCAGCTGATGCGCTTGGGGTCCATCTCATGGCCTCTGGTTCCATCTGAATTTCTTGCTTCTGAATATCTTTCAATTCTATTTTCACTTCAAGACTAGTCCTGCTGGGTGCGGTGGCACATGCCTGTCATCCCAGCAGCTCCGGAGGCTGAGGCAGGAGGATCATGAGTTCAAGGCCAGCCTCAGCAAAAGCGAGGCCCTAAGCACCTCAGTGAGACCCTGTCTCTAAGTAAAATTCAGAAAAGGGCTGGGGAGGTGGCTCAGGGGTCAAGTGCCCTGAGTTCCATCCCCAGTACTCCCCCCAAAAAGAAAAGAAAACTCGGTCCTCCTGTCAGCAGACTCGGCAGACGGGAACTGTATCTGCTTAACCAACTTGTTGGAGGAAGCTCAGCTCCGTGGGAATCTGAGAGGAAGAAATCAAAGCAAGGAAAGACACTTCCCACCCTTCTTTAAAAAATTATTTTGTCATGAAAGTGATTTGTCTGCAAAAACCAGAAGGTGGTGAGGAGCCCTCCACCTGCCCCCAACCATAAGGGGAGCGCAGAGTGTCCTGGAAGCCATGGGGCACCAGGCACCAAGCTCTTTCCAAAAGGCTCTGGCCGCAGGGCAGCGCCAGGGCCATGGTGGGAGATGGGCGCTCAGGAGGTGATGCTCCTGCAGCACTGAACAGGAACTCCAGGGGGTGGCAACCTACATGTCCACCCAAAGGAGAAAGAGAAAGGCTTGGTGACTGACCCGAGAGAGACCGTTACACAGCTATCACAGTGTTTACAGAAAACATCTAAAAGTAGAAGAATGTGTGGAAACGTGACTGTAACGTAAGTGATCACAGAGAAGAAAAGGTGCACGATCACAGCCCATGTGGTGTCAAGCACTGAAGAAAAACAGGCGCTGGAGAGACTGAAAATGGCAAGGCACCCTTGAGTCACGTCAATGGCCACAGAAATGCAGGCTCCTCTCGGCGACCCTTGTGGTTCCTTCCCTGCCCCCCCCCAATTTTTTTATTAAAATCTTTTTTATTTTTATTCTTTGTATGGAATTGTGATTCCCCTGAGCACTGAGCCCTGCATTGCAGAGGTAGGCTTGGAGGTGGGTCCTCGGTCCTCCCATCCACAAGCCTGTGCTTTGGGCAAATCACCTCCTTCTCTGAGCCTTGGTTTCCTCATCTATAAAATGGGTCTAATCTTCCTTGTAGGCCACTGTGGAGAAATCAGAGCTGAATCAAGGTGTCAGTTCCCTGGGCCAGCCTGAGCGTTGGTCAGCAGGTAACACCTGATCCACAGACTTACCATTTTCTAAAATTAGATGTTCCTCATGTGCCATTGGCTTTCTGTTACTGTAACAATACCCAGGTTAATCAACTTATAAAGACGGGAGGTTCATTTGGATTCGAGGTGTGGAGGCTCTAGTGCATGTTCAGTTGGCCCTGTCGCACATCAGGGTGGGGAACCTATGGAGGAACATGCTGGTCTCCAGTCTGTGGCCCAGGTGTGAAAGAGGGCAGTAAGCAGGGTGTAGTCCACTCACCTGCCATCCAGGCAGCTCAGGAGGCTGAGGCAGGAGGATTGCAAGTTGGAGGACAGTCTCAGCAACTTAGCAAGAACTTGTCTCAGAATAAAAAGTTTAAAAAGAGGTGGGGAACAGGGTTTAATGGTAGGAAGCCTTTGGGTTCAATCCCCAAACCACAAAAATAGAAATAAATAAGGACCAGGGTCCCCAGAGGGCACAACCCTGATGACCTGAGACCTCCCAATAGGCTCCACCTCTTAAAGGGCCCTCCACTTCCCCACAGCTCCAGGGGTGGAACCAAGCCTGTCATCAGGGGCCTTTGGGATCCTTAGCCCAACCATAGCACTCATTCAATTTTGTGCATTAAAATAATAATAATAATAATAGTAGCAAATCTTTCTTAAATATCCACAGACTAGTGAAGGGAGGCCCTGGAACCTGAGGTCTGTGCCCAGCTGCTCCAGGTCTCCCCGCATGCCCAGGAGGGTCCCTCTCCTCCCGCAGCCCTGGGCACCAGCCTGGTGACTTGAAGAAGCCCTCTGATTGGGGGCCTGGGGCAGGAGGCCAGGTGGGTGTGCAGGGCCAGGTGGGAGCACTCCAGGGGTCAGAGGTCAGACCAGACACCAGGACCCTCAGTTTCCTGATCTGAGAAATGGACACACAGATCTAGGCTGGCCTTCCCCAGCTTTGAAGCCCTGAATTCAGTCCCGAGCCTGAGACCAGCTCTTCCTAAAGAAGTGGATCATTACTAACTGACTCTGATGGTTGGGGGGACCCAACACTTGAGAGTCACTGACGTTTTGTGTTAACGATCATGACCAGTAACCCAGGAGAAGGTAAGAGTGAGGAAATCGAGGTGACCCCACCCTTGTCTGTGGACCAGGGCGTGGACCAGGCTGCATTTTCCACACTGAGTTGAGTCAGGAACGGGGAAGGTGAAGGCCCGAGCCTTTGAGGAGGAAGACAAAGAAACAACAGTGATCTCCTCAAAGGGGACATTCTTACTTTTTTACTGGAGTTTGACAGGAAATGAAGGAGGCCATGGGGGAGAATGGAAAAGAGCTGGTGGAAGGCGAGAGGGGTGGTGGTTTTCAACAGGGTCCCCTGGAGGAAAAGGGGACACTTGGACAGCACCTTCAATGAGGAGAGGGGGTGATCATGCCACTGTGGGTCTGGCAGAGGGCCAGAGCCTGTGCAGAGGCCCTGAGGCAGGTTGGTGCCTGACTTGTGAGAGGCCGGAAGCTGGAGCTGGGAAGGGAGAGCAGGAGAGTGGAAAGGATGGGGACAGAGCAGTCCCAGGGTCTCCATAAGGGTGTCAGTCAATGTCCTGGGGGACTCTAACTCAAGGTCTATTAATAATGTCCCCTAGCCATCTTTGACCCCCATGTGTATCAGTGAAGTGCAGCTGCACCAAAGCCCAGGTGGGCGGAGAAGCTCCCTCTCCTCCGAACCTTCACAGGGTCCCTCAGTAGAGCCCTTGTGTCCTGCAGGACCTGGGTCCTTGGTCCCCACTAACAGAGCAATTTGAGGCTCAGTCCGCTGAGGTCTCCTGTGCACGACCTCATGCCCAGCACCAGGGAGACAGTGCACTCAGGTCCGTGGCTCCAATGCCGGCCGGCCATGCTCACTGGGCACCCACCTCTCCCCAGGGAGGCTGAGGCTTCCATGGGGGGCAGGTGAGGGAGAAGCTGAAGGAACTTCCCTCCTCTCCCTGACGTCTCCCGGGGATGTTCAGAGTCATCTGGGAAAATCAAGTGCTCTAGTGCTTTACTCATTGTGAAGCAGATGTGCCAGCGTCATTATCCCAAGAGGTGGCAGGCTCGGGGTCTGAGCTGGTTCTCCAGCATTTCCATGAACAGCAGGGACGGCGATTCAGACAGCATTATGGAGGAAAGCACCATAAGATCTGGAGGAAGGCAGGGTCACCAAGGGTGGCAGGGCCACCTCCAGATCCCGGCTCTCAGAGAACACTCCAGAGGCAGCCCAGGGAGACCTTGCAGGCCTCCAGCCCTGCAAGTAAGGATGGGACCCCAGCTGATGCAGACATGCCCTGGGCAAGGATCTGCACCTCTCTGACCTCAGGCTCTTCTTCTGTGAAATGGGCTGAGCCCACTTGCTTCCTGGAACCAACAGGGCAATCAGATGAGACCAGTCCTGTAACCAACCAGCACAGGGCGACTGAGAGCATGTGATTTGTCAGCCTCTCTCCTGAGGACAGAGCCGTGGTGTCTACCCACAGTCCAGCACATGTAGGAGATGCCCAGCATATTTGTAGACCTCCTCATCAGCTTCCTGCCTGCCGAGGGTCTCTCATTCAGAGCCTGGCTCCCAGCCCATGGTGACAAGTGGCAGGCTTTGCTCCAGCAGGGATCCTACTGGGTCAACTCTCTGAAGATGAACTTCCAGCCAGAAGCAAAAGAAACTCAAGACCTGCTTCAAAATCTAAAATTCCAGATCAATAGCACTTCATTGCCTGGCCCCTGATGAATATCCAGGTATAGAGTGGGCACCGGGATGGGGGGCCTTGAAACCGACATTACTGGCAAGAATTCATCCATCTTCCTACTTTAACCATGGTCCATTTCAGTGGAGTGGCATGTTCTCTCTTTTCTACAACAAGAGAACAGATCAGAGGATAAAAACAACCACAAACCAAGTGGCTGAGGCTGACCAGATACTTCCATGGTGACCTGAATGGACATCCTCAAATTCAAGAGCCACCCTGTCCAGGAGCAAAGAGCACAAGCCACGTAAGATCACTTTTCACATTTTCTAGAAGCTGCAGTTTTTTAAACAAAATGAAACCATGAAATTATGCTTTTGGGGTGACTGGGTGTGTACCAGGGATTGAACTTGGGGGCACATGACCCCTAAGCCACATCCCCAGCCCTATTCTCCGAGTTGCTTAGGGCCTCACTTTTGCGGAGCCTGGCTTTGAATTGTGATCCTCCTGCCTTGGCCTCCTGAGCCTATGGGTTGACAGGCGTGTGCCACCACGCCAGATCCATGAAATTATTTTTAATAAGATCATTTAATAAGACACATGCACACACACACACGTCTGCATGCAAGTCACCCAGGGCTTGGTGTGTAGAAAGCAGGTCCTTGTGTGGAAAATCCAGGGCTCTTAGCTCTGGGGGCTGGAGGGTGTGCAGCCCCTGTCCCTCCCCAGACAGTCTGGGTGCTTGGCCTCCCTGCTCCCTGCTCCCTCCCGTCTCCATGCTGGCTGGCTGCCCCCTCCCCTGGAGATGCCAGTTCAGTGTTTTCCTGGTCCAAGGGGGAGGGGGTTGCCAGGAGTGGAAGGAGCAGGGAGCCAACAGGAGCTCTAGGGGTGAAAGAAAGGGGACAGAGAGACAGACAGGTCCAGAAACAGAGAAGGCCAAGACTGGGGAGAGTGTGGCCCTGGGAACACGGGCTGCGTCTCTCTGGCCCAGAGAAACTCAAATAGCCACCCCAAACCCTGTCCCCCAGCTTGGCCTTCCTCTCTGCAGCCAGGTGAAGAGGGTCCCCTGCCCTACCCACCTCCCCCTCTTTATCAGCGTCTTCCTCTCACTCTTCCCAGGGGATCTTGAGCACCCCAGACTGAGTTTGCAGATCCCCAGTCCCCAGACAGAATTTGAAGGGGCACTGGATGAAGACATCATCTCCCTGCAGGAAGTTGTGTGACCTTGGGTAGGCAGCTTGACCTCTCTGAGCTTTAGTTTCCTGTGACTCTGGGGAGCTCACAGCATCACGTGCCTGCCATCATTTTATCCATCCCTCATAATGTCTCCAAGAGTGGTGTACAATGATTACCACATCCACGGTGGAGTTTAGAGAAATGAGGCACAGAAACGTCAGGGTGTGTGCCTGAGTCACACGGCTCAAACTTGGCAGAGTCAGAATTTGAAACCATGTGGACTTCCAGCTGAGCTCCCTAGAGGGCTGCTTGGGAACAATCCCATTGCAAGCTGCTATGTTCTCTCCAAATTCCACCATGCATATGGCCCAAGAAGCTCTGGGGCAGGACTGTGACCTCCTTCTGGCCTCCTTCCAGCTTCCACCAGCCTCAAGCCACCTCACTGAGTACTCACCCACAGGCGGGCCCCTCCCTCATGAAGTCACTGCCCTGTACCCAGGCCTGCCACATACTATGTCCCCAGCTCAGCCTGTGAGCATCGTCCACTGGCTGAGCGGTTGCCAGATTTCCCCACTTGACATACCCTGAGATCCGGGGTCCTGGTGATTTTCCCCCTTTACCTGAAAATGTTCCCTGTGAGTGGATTTACAGCGAATGGAAATCACCTTTCCATTTTCTGGGGTAACTGTGAAAGCTTTCCAGGTCTGTAATTCTCTCTCAAGTTGAAGTTAGGATTTGCTGGAGAGAAAAGTTTCTCTCCACATCACACAGAGAATGCAGAGAAGCCAGGCGGGGGGCGGGGAGCACACCTGTCATCCCAGCACCTCCGGAGGCTGAGGCAGGAGGATCATGAGTTCAAAGCCAACCTCCATGAAAGTGAGGCCCTGAGTAACTCAGTGAGACCCTATCTCTAAATAAAATACAAAACAGGACTAGGGATATGGCTCAGGGGTTGACTGTCCCTGAGTTCAATCTCGGGACCCCCCAAAATAATGCAGAGAGGAGACCAAGAAGCAGAAAAAAGGAAAAGAATCTGTGGGGTTTGGAGCGGTGGTCCATGCGCTCTGCAGCCATTTGGCATCTCGCACAACTGAGTTTCCAAGAATTGGCCCAACGGTCATCACGAGAAGCCGGGTTTAAATCAAAGTTCCTTTAAATTTCACCAGAAAGATGTGCACTGGATGGTCTTCACTCCACAGGCATAAAAGATACGTGGTCACCTTTGGCAGAAATAAGCAATTTAGGATCTTATAAGATAAAAGATAATAAAAGTAATTAAGATAATTAACCCTGAAGAGAGAAGAATTTACTTCTGTAATTGTGTATTTTGTTTCCATTTGCAATGTTGCATCTGCCGCACTGCTTGATACACAGCACACCTGCGTCTGAGTCTCGGTGTCAAAACGTGGATCAGAAGACTGTGCTGCAGGCATGGGCAGAGGGACAAGTACCAGCACTGAGACGGCCACTTCAGAAAGTCAGGCTGGTCAGTGTGAGATGGGTAGGGCGGTGGAGTCCATGGGCTGGAGTCCCGCACAGTCATCTGAGCAAGGTTGCGCTGCCATGCAGGGTCTCCAGGTGCCCGGGGTCCCTGCTGGGATCAGCCCTCGCCGTCTCCTTCCTGGCCTGCTGGCCGGTCCGCTATGACCATCTCCGAAGGTTATGAAGAGATTGCTGTGGGTTCCATAGAACGGGGTCCTCCTGCATGTGGTGTCCCTGACTTCCCAGGGTCCCTGGGGTGAAACTTAATTCCTCATTTGCCATGCAAGGTTCTGTGGTCTTGGGCATGGGTCCCCCTCTTTCTGCTGGCCCTTCACCCTCTGGCTGCCTGGACATCAGGCACCGTTAATTCTGCCTTTGTGGATACATTCCTTGCACCGGACCCTCCCCACGTGAACCAGCTATCAGACTCCTATTCGTGCTCAAGAGCAGGACCTCTTAGAATATCCCCCAGGCAGAGCCCCTACTCCCAAGACCCTGACAGGCAATGCCACCCTGTTGTGTCACACTGACCCCACCTACCTGGTAAGGCTTTTCCCGTTGCAGGACTCGGTGGGGCCCTCTTGTCCCCACACTTAGTTGAGCAGCTATTTAGTCCTAGCCGTGTGCCAGTTCCCACACTGTGGATTTAAAAACGCATTCATGGGTCATCACCAAAATCTATTTATCGAGTACCTCTTATATTCCAGTCACTGTCCCAGGCTGTCACAGCTGTTCTGGCCACAGAGGCCACAAAGGTGACATTGGCTGCCCTGAGCATCTCCCCTCTCCACGCATGGGAGACTTTCAGCATGGGTATATGCAAGAACACGCACACACACACACACACACACACGCATGCACAGTCCACACCTGTGCAGGGCCAGGACTTATGGCATTGAGACCTTGAGTTCTTGCAACAAACATATATTGTGCACCAACTGTTTGTCAAGCACCCCATTTGTGAAGAGAGACTCATCTCCTGAACCTTTATGCCAGATTCTGACCCAGCACGGGGTTCCTGGTCTGTTTGCTGAATGGATAGATGGATGGATGGATGGATGGATGAAGGAATGAATGGGTCTAGGAGGGGAACCTCGTGAGCAAATAGATAAACAGACAGTCCTGAGTGTCAAGGGTCCAACTTGGATCTTTTTCCTTTATGATGGTGTGAGAGCCACGTGTGTCGGATAGAAACTGTACTCAGGACTTTGAATTGTGGTCTTTTCCCTGGGTGGGGACAGGTGGTACCACCCCATGCAGCTTCCAGACAGACCAGCGATCACAAGGGGAGGTGAGTGAGCCCTGCAGTGTCTGTGCTGCTGGAGCTTCATGCATTTTCCAAATGTGTGATTTTTGACTTAGAGTGGGATGACAGGGACATGGGGACATAACCCCATCATATGTTAAGGAGCATCTATAACAAGACAATCCTCAGCCAGAAGAGCAAGATGGAAGTAGATTTTCAAAAAGTGCCACAGGATCTGCCAAAGAACTAAGAAGTGACCCACCAGGCACGGTGGCACATGCCTGTGACCCCAGTTCCTCAGGAGGCTGAGGCAGGAGGATTGCAAGTGCGAGGCCAGCTTCAGCAATTTAGGGAGGTCCTATGCAACTTAGCAAGACTCTGTCTCTAAATAAAAAATTTAAAGGCCTGGGATGTGTCTCAGGGGTTAAGCCCCCCTGGGTTCAATCCGAAGTCCAAAAAGAAAGAAGAAATGAGGTGCTCATGATGGAGGCAGTGCTGGCCTCCCCAGTCTTCCCCAGCACACTCAACACTCTCTGATCCTCTGGCCTTTACCTCCAAGTCCCCTCAGAGACCCAGCAGCCTCCCTCCTGTCTGCCCCACAAGGGAGATGCTGACCCAAGGAGCCTTTGCAGTGCCATGTAAATCTGGGTCCCAGGAAAGCGGGCACTTCAGCTCTCTCCATAATTAGACTTCAAGTGGCCCCCGTGGCTCCATCAGCTTGGCCCTCCAAGGCAACCAGCCCATTTCCCCAGCAGAGTGGCCCATAAAACTCCCTGGAAGCACGTGGACTTATTGTATTTATTTATTGGGATTTGTAGAAATAAACCTGGTACCTGGAGGCCTTGGGATGCGGGAACAGAATTTTGAAACACAGATCGTTAAAATGAAAAAGAATTACAAGAAAGAGTTGGCAGGCTGCAGCTCTCCCAGAGAGCAGACAAGATGTCACTGTCATTAATTACTGGACTCAATGCCATGGACAAAAGCCACATGAGGATGTCCACAGCAGTGACTGACAAGGTCCCTGACCCCAGTTCCATGTCCCCAGCAGCCTGATTGCATCACCAGGTCTTGGAACTTGCTGTTCCCTCTGCCTGTCACTCTGTTCCCTGCAGGCTTGGCAGGGAGACTTGCCAATGGAGGATTAGTTGTGAGATCAGGCGGCAGGACCTCCTGGATGCCACCCAGACGTCCTCCTGATGGTCCCTGTCCAGGCACGCCACCCTCCCCTGCCATGGAGTCCTCCACAGAAGGTTCTCACCACGCATCTCTGAAGATAGGGTCATCAGTTTGTGGACGTGGCTACTGGGTTTCCTCCCCAGAGGGTGGAAGCCTGGTTCCTCACCATCACCCCTGTGTTCCCAAGCTGAGTTCCAGCAGGTACTTAGCAGAAGCTTGGGGACTACTGTGCTGCTGACTGAGTGAATGGTCAGGAGTGGCAGAGGTGGTGGTGGCCCTGGCTTTGGCTCTCCTCTCTTCTGCCTGCAGCCTAGAAATCATGGGGTCCACTCTTTCTCAGGACATGTGGGGAGGCTAAGGTTCAGGGTGACCAGGGCCCCTGTGCACTTGAGGCAGGGCAGACACCAGAATCCAAGGGGCACAGTGGAGAAAAGTGGGATGTGGAGTCCATCACTCTAGTTTGGGGCCTGGGCTCTGTCCCTTCACTTGACCTCCCAGACTGGGAAGATGGCTTGGGTACAGCATGGTGGGTAGGTGGAAGGGAGGAGAATAGGGGATGAGTGGATGGGCAAAAGGATGGGTGGAAGGATGGGTGGATGGATGGATGGATGGATGGATGGATGGAAGGAAGGATGGAAGGATGGATGGAAGATGGAAGGATGGATGGAAGGATGGATGGATGGATGGGTGAATGGTTGGAAGGAAGGATGGTTGGATGGAAGGATGGATGGATGGATGGAAGGATGAAGGGTTGGATGGATGGAAGGATGGGTGGATGGGTGGATGGATGGATGGATAGAATGAATGGTGGATGAACAGATGGGCTGATAGATGGATGGATAGAATGAATGGTGGATGGATGAACAGATGGGCTGAGGGATGGATGGATAGGCAGATGAACTGATGAATGAACAGATGGACACATGGTGGAGGAAGCAGGCAGCTGAGCTCACTCTGAAGCACTGCATTTCCCTCCAAAGATCCTTTCTACCTCTGACTGGCAGTGGTCCCTCCCATCGCTCGCTCCCCTCTGGGCATTTCCTGGGCAGACAGGTTCTCAGGACTCCTGCGGGGCCTTTTGTGTACATGCCCCTATACAGAGGGGAAGTGAGAGAACGGCACAGAGGCGGGTCCTCTGGAGCCATGAGACCCAGAGGTGGTGGCTGAACTTCTTTAGGAACACATCCTGGCAGGCTCAGGCCAGGGGACTCACAAACTATGCATTCTAGAATGTACTTTCCCCAGGGAAACCCAAGAAGAGTGAATTGTGTTTGACTTTCTCTGCTGTGTGTCACCCAGTCCCTCTTGAGTCCTTTCCTGGCTGCTAGAGCTCTTCCCCGTGGGAGCAGAGCCCCGGGAACACCCCGGCCTGGGGTCTGGACTGTGCTGGTCTGAGGGCCTCCCTGGCCTCTGCTCTGGAGTCGGACAGACCTGGGAGTAGCTGGGTGACTCTGGACTCCACTCTCCCCCTGTCTCCTTGTCTGCCCTGGACGCTGGACATCTGGAGTCTGGAATGTTCTGCCAACAGATATTTCCTGAGAACCTACTGTGTGCTGGGCACGAAGGAGGGACACAGCAGGAATCCAGATGAGAGAAAGAAATGAGGTGGACAGTGAAGGTCATGTGCTCTGCACAGGCCGACATCAAGGGGCCGTGAGAGTCCCTACAGATCACCCTGCATCAGGGTGACAATGGCCCGGCCTGAGCCCTGCTGCTGAGGAGCCAGCTCAGCTCTCATAGGCACATCTCCATGAAAACTCTGGTTTTTAGGGACAAAACAAGATCTTGTAGAATTGGTGCCAGGGCCAGCCTCAATCTTAGACCACCTTCCCCTTCTTACTGTGTGACTGCTGATAAGTCACTCAACCTCTCTGTGCCATAATGCCCAACCTGCCAATGCCTATGTTGGCTTAGGACAGTAGTTTTCCACCTTTATAGGTAAGGTTTGCTCTTTCCTTTATTTCTCTTATTTTATAAAGACGATTGGCAAGCATTTATATATGGCACTGCAGAGAAGCAACATCAACCCTGCAAGCAAGTGCTCTATGTCCCCATTTCACAGGTCAAAAAACTGAGGAGGCTGAAGAGCTGAAGGTCAATGGCTCACGGGCAGAGCCCACACTCAGGTCCTGTCCCCTGACACCAGAGTTGCACCGTTAAGTGTTTCACGTGCCACGTGAGTCCTTGCAGGTTAAGCTTGCGGCCATCAGTCCATTACCGCAGGATGTGGCTTTGAATCCCACGTGCATGCTCCCTAATGCCTGGGTCCACCCCTCCATGGCTTTCCCCACCAGTCAGCAGTGGTACAGGCTCCAGCCTGAGGTGCCCCACGTCCATCCCCTCTGCTTGGACATGGAGGTTGCGTCTGAACGAGAAACGTTTTAAGGGCAAAGTCTTGTTCAGTGCTCCCCAGGGCTGGGGTGGGGCAGGGGCAGGGTGCTTGTTAGGGTTGTTCTTCTGGGATTGTTACTTATGACACAGCATAAGTGGTGACAAGAGCAACAGCAGGTGAGCACCCTGCGTGTTCCTCTTCAGAACAACAGCAGCACGGTGGGTATGTTCGGAACCAGACCTCGGAGACACCTGGGCCTCCGGATCTTCCTCTTCTCCTCTCCACCCTCCTGCCTGGAAACCAGCGCCCAGCCCAGGACCCCAACCCCATAGGGCATTAGCCTCTCTGCTCCAGTTCCCAGTGGGATAAGGACGAGCCAACCTGCAGAAGCAGCTCCTTCCGTGTGCTCTGGAAACCTTACCCTGAATTCTCACAAAAGAGGAGCTTAAAAGTGGGATTCAGCTCCTTAAAGGGGAACCCTCTTACCCAAGATGACCTTTCATTCACTGGATAACTTTGGGCAAGTCACTTGTTCTCTGGCACCTCAGTCTCCTCATCTGGAATATGGAAGTCCTAAGAATGATATATGGCTCATGAGGCAACTTTTCTCCTGATTTTTCAAAGCAACACTTAGTTACTGATTGTTGTGCATCTTCATACAAACGTGATCCTCAATCCTCCTCTCAGCACAGTGATGGGTGAGGAAGATCAGGAGATGGAAGGATCTCATTTAAAAAATCAGAATCAAAATTTTGTTTACATTCGTATATGATTAAAACAGAGAAGGACCCGAAACTGAACAGTCAGGTCTCACCCTGGAAGTCTTCATTGGTACAACTGATGAATATTTACTGAGCACCTACTATGTCTTGGGCACTTGAGGCATACAAGTGAGCAGAATGGCATGCCTGATTCAGTCCTATCCCCCAGTGGTTCCTGTTCACTCTTCCGTGCTTTATCTTCCCAGAAATGATCTGTGTGATCCTTCTGCCTTGACAAGCATCTCTTCCAACAGCCCCACCAGCATCGACTCCCAGGTGTGCAAATAAACAAGCCCCCAGAAACTCCCACTCCCCACCACAGAGGCACCCTGATGGCGCCTCCTGAGACAGAGGTCCCTGTGGTGACTGACAGACCCATGAGAAAAATGAATACATTAACACATGAAATCGTTAAACATCACTGAAAAGCTTGAAAATAATTGATTTAAACACGCATCACTTCCTTAGGCCCGCTAATCTTGGGGTGTCTGTTATGTCATGAGAGACAACTGGATGGATGGGTCATTCTCCAGGCCTCCACCCTCCTTCAGGGTGGACTGAATCACATCCCGACCCCACCACCGAAGTCCCGTGTTGAAGTCCTAACCCCCAGTACCTCAGAATGTGACCACATTTGGATTCTTCAAAGAGGTGATTACGGTAAAATGAGGTCATTGAGGAAGGCCCTGATCCAACAAGGCCGGTGTTCTTATAAGAAGAGCAGATGAAAAAAGGAAGACACAGTAGGGAGAAGATGACCTTCTACCAGCCTAGGAGAGAGGCCTCCCAAGATGCCCAGCCTGCCAGAATCTTGACCCTGGACTGGCAGCCTCCAGAGCTAGGTAGAAATAAATATGCATTGTTCAAGCCACCAGCCTGAGATCCTTTGTCCCAGCAGTGTTCACAACAGTCATGGTGGCCATTTTCTGGAGGGAAGACGGGTCAAGAGTTGGCTCCTTGGTGTGCTCCTGTCAAAAACCAGGGGTGAACTTGGATCCTTCCTACCTCTTGGGGGTGACCCAATTTGAGATCTGAGTGCAGCTGGACTCACCCAGCGGTGGTTCCTCAGAACCTCCCCCAGGCAGCCTCCAGGGCAGACATCGCCAGTCAATCCCAGAGCACTCCCTCTCAGCCTCCCTCTCTCTCTAGCGGGTGGTCCTCTGGGCCAGACAGAGACTCTCCTGGGCTCAGCTCAGAGGTGCCTGCCTAAGGCGGATCTCCAGTCAGGCTTGGGGTGTCTTTAAGGCTATCTGGGGGTTGCACTGTCAGACACTGGCCCAGGAGGCCCCCAAGACTAACTCGCCAGCCACACTGTCACCCGTGGTCTTAGGATAAGCCAGGACTGTTATGCAGCCAATGGACCGTAGGCTAGGGTTGGACCCACAGGGAGAAAGACACTGATAAAAATGATCCCAAAATAAACAGATAAATAAAAATGGCCCAAACCATGGCACTCAGTCATTGGGTCAAGAAAGTTTAGCAAACCCAGATCTGGAGCCTGAGAGACCCCAGTTTGCCCACTGTTATCACCCAGGAAATGACAGCAAGGACAGAGTCAGGTCTATGTCCCGAGAGTCCTTTAGGTGGCCCTGGATAGGGGCCAGGCATGGCTCTTCTGTGAGTCTCCCTGGTGATTTTCTCAGAGTCCCAGCATCCTCAGTGCCCACTGGAATCGAGGTGCACAGGGGATGCCAGGTTTGAAGACCACTGAGGGTGGGTGCTGAGCGGGGATGCTCCACTAATGCCCACAGCAGAGGGGGAGCCTGGGGAGAAATCATTTCTACCAATCTGGGAAACCTACCAAAGATGGCGATTTCTGATTTCCTCAACAAGGGCTGGCAAAGTGTTCTCTCAGTATCACCAGGCCCCATGGGAGCTCTCCGCTATGAGTTCCTGTGGCTCTACCTAGCCTCATCTCATCTCAGTCCTTCATATTCCTTTTCCCTCTTGGTGCACTAGATTCCCCAAAGACCCTGTTGATTCACCTCTGGAGCTTGGCTCAAGCTGTTCATTCACTCAGTAGTGCCTCTCCCACATTTCCACCACTGAACACCTCCTTATCATCCCAGGTGATCAGCTATCCCAACTCTGTGAAAAATAGTCCCTTCAGCTGATTTCCCTCAACCTCATTATCTCCAGTTGGAAGAGACTTGGAGAATCGTCTAACCCAAGACCTCTCATACACTTGAGTACTGATGGCACAACCTCCCTTCTCAGTAACCCATCCCCCATGGATCCATTGACACAGGGACTTGCTTACCACCACCTGAGACAGCTTGCTTCATTTATGACCAGCTCAGATTGAAAGTCATTTCCTAAGCAAGTCTGGCTCAGCCTCTAAGTAGGTTGTACCAGTGGTCCTGAGTGGCCCCTTGTCACTCTTCAGTTACTCCCATCTTTATCAGTACCCAGAATGATCCTTTAAAGAACAGATGGTGTTACTCTGCTCAAACATACCTTGTCTTCCCCCTCTCACTCAGAGTGCTTCCTGCAGGCAGCAGGCAGGTCCTGGAAATGACTTAATCTCTCACCCTGTGGTCCAGGTGTGCTCTCACTTACAGTGACTGATGAATTTCTATTTTTCTGTTTAGGACCTGTGAAGAAGGCAAGGGAAGAAATAGGTGGCTGCTGTTGCAGTGTTTGCCATTGATCCAGAGGTTTTCCAGTGGACCTCAGGTTCCTGCAGGCTGCCTGGGACCGAGCAAGGGCATGACCACACAGAAGATGAGGAAGTGGAGCTCTGCCTCTTCTCTGTTGCTCACTTCTGGTCAGCACACCCACATTCAGCTCATCAAAGGTTAGGAGCTGAGCCTGTGTATTCACAGTCAACAGAAGAAGTGTGACATGAATTACAACACCCACCTTTTCTGATCTGAGAATGTTTGACATGCCAGGTGTCATGAGGAATCAGACTTGTCCTCAGAAGAAGCCCAGAAAATTAAAAGCAAAGTACTTTTGCAGAAGGGTGTGCTACCAAATCAGGTCTACAGAACAATCACACCTGGGTGGGCAGTCCACATGCTTTTATCCCTAATGCAGCTCTGACCCTTGACCTGATGAAAAAACTTAGGGGTAAAATTGAAGCAATTGCCTATAATTGAGGTATAATTGAGACTGTTCATTTCTGTCTAAAATTTACTTAAAAATAGAATTTATTCCTTCTGATAACCATTAACATATAATGGTAGGATCATTGGATTAGAAGAGCACTTGACTTTGGTTTGGTAGGCACATAAGTAGTTATATCTTGACTGACGTGTTACCTTCATTATGGACATAACAAAGGCACTGGACTGTGTTGGCTTTGAGCCCTTCTCCAGTAAGTATTATTCACTGTGGAAAATCAATATAGCCTCCCTTGATTTCTTTTGATTGGGAGAAAGAAGTATAGTGGGAGGCTTTATCCTAACATTTGGTGCTACATAATCTGACGGAACCTGTCTTTTAGCACTGGCTTACAGGGTAGCATGTAGTCCCAGATAAGGATTCTTGCCCAAGTCCCAGGATGTTTAAAGGTCTTTCATATCCAGCTATTTATGCTGTTGTAACATGACTGCTTCAACTCTTTCCATCTGAATGATGTATAATGCTAACTTGTACTCTAGGCTGTGTTCCTTAGGCAAAATGTTTGGGACTAGAAGTGTTTGAAATTTCCAAATATTTGCATATATACAATGAGAGAGCTTGCTTATGGGTAGTCACTTCACAACATGAAACATTTATATTTCTTATACACGTAGCTTGATATTTAGGATGGGGTGCATTCTTTTTCTTTCTTTATTGTTGTGTTTTCTGCAGTTGGGAGTCTTGAACTGAGGACCTTGCACATACTAGGCAAGCACTCTGCCACTGAGTTGCATGAACAGCCTCTGATGAAATTGTATGCAGTATTTGTATACACCTTCTTTTTTCTGGTCTTGGGGATGGAAGCCAGGTTCACATAACTACTGGGTCACATCCCCAGCTCCTTTAAATTTTTATATTATATTTTGAGACAGGGTTGTGCTAAATTGCTTAGGGTCTCACTCAATTGGCTGGCCTTTAGCTCCCAATTCTCCTGCTTCAGCCTCCTGAGATTACAGGCATGTGCCACCACACCGTGCACACCTTCTTTTGACTGTGACCCATCACATGAGGGCGCATGTGGGATTTTCCCCTTATGTGATATTGGCACTCAAGAAATGGTAGATTTATGTGTATTTCAGGTTTTCTTCTTAGGAATGGTCAAACTGCATAACGTACTCCGGTGAGGAACATCTATTGAAAACTTAAATTAATTAATATACTCTTCATTAACTTTCACTTGTCTATAGACATCTCAATGCAAACATTAAACTTAACAGTTAGTGTGCTACATAATTTTCAACTATTTCTCTTATATCAATACATGAATGAAAGCCCTAAAAGACCTTTGATACTAGTACACTTGGGTGTTAGATTTGATTGCACTAAAACATACATGGTTTTACAGACCAAATACAGAGTTTCACATCAAAGCCGTTGGCGCTGTCAAAAGTTCCATTTCTTTGGAGACCGAATTTCAAAATCTCCCCAACTATGGACTATCTCCCTCCAAGAATTTCCTGCATTGAAGGTAAAATGTACACTTTGGGATGATTGTGGGATTGTTTTAAATAACTTTTGTATGTTTTTTTACTTACCCCAAAATTCATCTAACATTTATTGAGTACTTCTAATGGACACTTGTTAGGTATCATGGCATAATTCTGCTGACTATTCTGTGAACATAAGTATTCTTGTTCAATTCCCATTTTACTGATGTGGAGAATTGCTAAGTCTGACCATCAAATAATTGTTTAAGGCAGAATTCAAGCTGACACACTCTGACTGCAAAACTTGCATTCTTAATCAGTATACCATTTGGTTTCTCCATCGATGTTGCTTGTGAGCTTCATTCATTCACTGAGTGCCTCTTTAGACCACATAGTAAGCAGTGAGGATACCATGCAAGATACAGCCTCACTTTCTTTCCTCACAGACATTATAGTATAATGGAGAGGGCAGAAAAGCAAACACAGTACTGTGCAAGTAGTAAAATAAATTTTAAAAAAGACTCCCCCTTTCCTCTGGTTCATAAGGGGAAAAAAATCTGCATTGATCTCTCCATTTATGGATTCCATCTTCCTTTGAAAGCAAGGGTAGAGATGGTGGGCATAAAGCAGTGTTGTAGTGAAGTCTCAGACTTTAGGCATCTGCATGGTTGAAAGCGACAATTAAAGAAGCGACAACGTGAGGAATGAGTGAACCTCTGCCTCTGTTCTATCAAGGAACATCCACTTAGTGCCGTTTTATATTTTGAGTTACAATATATGATCATGTTTACAGATGGGGAAAAAAAGTTCCACTTACCTTCCCAAAATAAAAGAAAAAGATTTAGAAGCCATTGCTAGAGACAGGTCAAATAGATATGGCTGGAGCTTTCTTTTCAGTTGTTGGATCTAATCCCTTCAGCCCACAAGGAAAAAATAAAAATAAATTACCTACTTTTAGCAAAAACCAAGAATCACATTCTCTCACAACCTCTCCCTCTCTCTCTCTCTCTCTATATATATATATATATATATATATAAATATATACATATATATGTATATATATATATATATATATCTTTCTCTTTATCTCTCAATCCCACACACACATACACACGCAGTCACAAGCATGCAGAGATACCATCACCACCAGAAAATCAAACAAAACTGGCTTTTCCTCTCACAGAAATGTACGTTTAATGTTCAGAGCAACTATGGTAAGTGGGTTTCTCTTTTCCTAGGCTATGGGTTAAACAATTTTGCATGATCCAGGCATTCTCTTCTTAAAATTGTAGCCAAATATTTCATAACCTTATTTGTCTCTACTTTTTAACCATTTCCAGAAAGTATTCAAGATGTTCCCATATATCGAGTTGCAGGGGACTCTTCCCTTTTGGGCAGCCATGGATCTCTATTTTCTATGGATGTATTCCTGTGTATAATTCTAGGAGGTACTCACCAGTCCTTACTCTAAGCAAAACTATAGATGAAGCAGATGATTCTGCACACACTAAAGCATCTAGGACACATATTTGAACAAGACAGGATACGGGAAAGGATACCCTGGGGTATGGTGGAAAGATCAGGAACTCTAATGTTAGGCAGATGCAAATTGGAGAAGTGGCTGAGGAACAACACAACAACAAAACCTAAGATAATGGCATATGCCCTTGGATCCTTTCTCTTCATCAGTAATAGAAGACTCATGATAGCCATGTTGCAGTGTTCTTGTATAAGAAACCATTCAGAGACGACCACCTAAGATTCAATACATCATAGATATCCGCCATTCAGCCCATAGTGTGGTGTGGTTCATGGGCCTCATGATGACTTGTTTGACCAGTGGTATAACCACTGTGGACTGCCAATCCTGTGTGCCCTCAGCAACTGTCATTCTTGTGGCAATTGAACTTACCATCCTGCAGAACAGCACTGCCTTTGTGGACCTACACCAGGGTCTTGCACACATTTGAGCTTAAATCCTGGAAGCAGGGACCTGAGCTCATCCACAAGCATTGAAACAATGTGTCGCTTCAATGCCAACCTCCAGTTCTCATTGTATTGGTTAGACTTGTGCCACCATCAAACAGGAGAAGAAAACTGCCCTCCTAAACGCAAATGAGACACAACAGACGGACATTTCCAAAAATCTTTAATAACATAACATCCTAGTGGGCCCTCTCTGTCAACATAACTGCCGTGAGGTTAGCTCCAGTTTCTGATCCTACCCTTGGTACGTAAAGATCCCACCTTCAGTGAGTGGAGGCTACAGATATGAAGCCAAAGCTTGGCATTTAAACAGTTCATTCCAGGGCCAGTGTGGGAAGGGAATGGTAGTGGATATTCCTTTCAGGATAGATGTCCAACGGGTAGGAGACAGTGTGTTCCAACATGGGACGCATATTTTGGAGGGGTGGGGCAAAGGGTATCTCCTGAAAGATGGGAATCGGGAATGGGGATGTGGTGTGGCGCTGTGGCATCCGATTAGACATGGACTGCCCAGAGACTGCCAGAGCAGCTTTCATATCTCCGGGGGTCTCTACCCTGTGCATGCTGCCTCTGAGGCCATATGCCCTGGCTTCAGGGGTGTCTGACTCCCACAGACAATGTGGAATATGGTCTTTCATCTCACTGATGGTAACAGCTGTGGGAGGGCCTATTTGAATAGTTGCATTGATACTATGGCGTTTCTGCATGTTGATCTAGTACAAGAGTGAAATGAAGGTGGAAGCGTTCATCATTTCCAGCCACTGCTGGGCCCGCCTCTCCCGCTGCAACTTCTTCCTCCAGTGAATAAATAGAGTGCAGCCATTGGTTACTACACAACACAGTCCCATGAGTCCAAAATATAGGGAGACCCAGGCTGAGGCAGTAAAAGAAAGAAAAGAGGCAGCTGACTGACAGCTCTTGCTGTGACCTCAACTGTTTCTCATTCCTCTCCTTGATTGGCTCATTCTTCCATCCATTCCCTCCCTCCCTCCTTACAATCCTACCTCATCATTTTATTATTAGTTAAAGCTAGGTCTGCAGGGAGCCTAAGAGTCCATGTTAATCTTTCAGAGATAAGGGATACTAAGTCTAGAGGAAATATGACCTGCTGAGACTCAGTCAGGCCTTCGGGCTCCCAGTTCAAGACCCAACAAATCCCTCAGACTGATAAACTGAACTTAAGGGCAAGGCCCTCAAGGAACCACTTGAGAAGGGCACCAGTGTATCTTTCTGGTTGGTCACAACATGGTTTCTGCCTTCTAACACTCCTTAGTATCCTAGAGGAGTCTGTCTCTTAACTATTTAGCACTCCACGCAGGCACCCACCACCACATGAATACAAAGCATCTTCCCTGAAAGTTTGTCCCCACACTCAAAGGACTGAAGGGATACTTACTGCCAGCAAGGCCCAGGTTTGCCATTTGAGGATCCACACCTTTGAGAATTGTTACCACGCCCATGGCTCGGCAAAGAATCAACTGCCCCAAGAATCTGTCCACCAATGGGAGCCTTCGGAAACCCCAAGACCCATTGTTGCTTAAAGATGATTTCACCGGGTTCTGAGCACTGGGTATTCCAGGGCCGGTGCTTGTAGAGGGGCTCTGAGTTGACAGCACGAAGGGAATCCATCTTGTGGCATCTCATGAGCATAGTTCTCTTCCATCAAATCACGATCCTCCCCAGAATTGTGTGTTCCCAACTTCTTGCGGGAAGTCACAAAACAGCCCCCAGATTCGGGGCCTCACACACTCATGGGCTTATATTTATGTTGTGGCTTGTTAGGAAGCCATTACTGGATATATTTTCCAGTGGGAAGTTGGGCAGTGGGCACAGTGAATATTGGGCAGGCGTGCCCTCAAGAAGTTGGTGACCAAGGTGTGAGGGAAAAAAAAAATTTTGTTCAGGGTAAGCAAGCGGTCAGATCCACCTCGTTGGCTCCACCAGTCTGTCTTTTGCCTCCTCAACAAGGCCTGGCAAAGTGTTCCCTCAGCATCACCAGGTCCCATGGGAGCTCTCCCCTATCAGGTCCTGCAGCTCTTCCTACCTTCATCTCATCTCGGTCCTTCATATACCTTTTCCCTCTTGGTGCACTAGATTCCCCAAAGACCCTGTTGATTCACCTCTGGAGCTTGGCTCAAGTTGTTCATTCACTCAGTAGTGCCTCTCTCAAATTTCCACCACTGAACACCTCCTTATCATCCCAGGTGGTCAGCTATACCTAATCTGTGAAAATAGTCCCTTCAGCTGATTTCCCTCAACCTAATTATCTCCAGTTGGAAGAGACTTGGAGAATCATATAACCCAAGACATCTCATATGCTTGAGTACTGATGCCACAACTTCCCCCATGGTTCCATTGACTCAGGGACTTGCTTACCACCACCTGAGACAGCTTGCTTCACTTATGACCAGCTGAGATTGAAAGCCATTTCCTAAGCAATTCTGGCTCAGCCTCCAAGTAGGTTGTACCAGTGGTCCTGACTTGGCCCCTTGTCACTCTTCAGTTACTCCCATCTTTATCAGTAGTCAGAATGATCCTTTTAAGAATAGATGGTGTTACTCTGCTCAAACATACCTTGTCTTCCCCCTCTCACTCAGAGTGCTTCCTGCAGGCAGCAGGCGGGTCCTGGAAATGACTTAGTCTCTCACCCTGTGGTCCAGGTTTGCTCTCATTTACAGTGACTGATGAATTTCTATTTTTCTGTTTAGGACCTGTGAAGAAGGCAAGGGAAGAAATAGGTGGCTGCTGTTGCAGTGTTTGCCATTGATCCAGAGGTTTTCCAGTGGACCTCAGGTTCCTGCAGGCTGCCTGGGACCGAGCCAGGGCATGATCACACAGAAGATGAGGAAGTGGAGCTCTGCCTCTTTTCTGTTGCTCACTTCTGGTCAGCACACCCACATTCAGCTCATCAAAGGTTAGGAGCTGAGCCTGTGTATTCACAGTCAACAGAAGTATGACATGAATTACAACACCCACCTTTTCTGATCTGAGAATGTTTGACATGCCAGGTGTCATGAGGAATCAGACTTGTCCTCAGAAGAAGCCCAGAAAATTAAAAGCAAAGTACTTTTGCAGAAAGGTGTGCTACCAAATCAGGTCTACAGAACAATCACACCTGGGTGGGCAGTCCACATGCTTTTATCCCTAATGCAGCTCTGACCCTTGACCTGATGAAAAAACTTAGGGGTACAATGGAAGCAGTTGGCTATAATTGAGGTATAATTGAGACTGTTCATTTCTGTCTAAAATTTACTTAAAAGTATAATTTATTCCTTCTGATAACCATTAACATATAATGGTAGGAACATTGGATTATAAGAGCACATGAATTTGGTTTGGTAGGGACAAATGTAGTTATATCTTGGCTGATGTGTTACCTCCATTATGGACATAACAAAGGCACTGGACTGTGTTGGCTTTGAACCCTTCTTCAGTAAGTATTATTCACTGTGGAAAATCAATATAGCCTCCCTTGATTTCTTTTGATTGGGTGAAAGAAGTACAGTGGGAGGCTTTATCCTAAAATCTGGTGCTGCATAGTCTTACGGACCCTGTCTTTTAGCACCGGTTTACTTGGTAGCATGTAGTCCCAGACCAGGATTATTGCAGAAGTCCCAGGTTGCGTTAAAGGTCTTTCATATCCAGCTTTTTATGCTGTTGTAACATGGCTGTTTCAACTCTTTCCATCTGAATGATGTATAATGCTAACTTTTACTCTAGGCTGTGTTCCCCTTATGCAAAATATTTTGGACTAGAAGTGTTTGAAATTTCCAAATATTTGCATATATACAATGAGAGAGCTTGCTTATGGGTAGTCAACTTCACAACATGAAATATTTATATTTCTTATACACGTAGCTTGATATTTAGGATGGGGTGCATTCTTTTTCTTCCTTTGTTGTTGTGTTGTTGCAGTTGTGAGTCTTGAACTGAGGACCTTTCACATGCTAGGCAAGCACTGTGCCACTGAGTTACATCCCCAGCCTCCGATGAAATCTTATGCAGTGTTTGTATACACCTTCTTTTTTCTGGTCTTGGGGATGGAAGCCAGGGGCACATATCTACTGGGTCACATCCCCAGCTCCTTTTAATTTTTATATTATATTTTGAGACAGGGTTGTGCTAAATTGCTTAGGGTCTCACTCAATTGGCTGGCCTTTAACTCCCAATACTCCTGCCTCGGCCTCCTGAGATTACAGGCATGTGCCACCACACCGTGCACACCTTCTTTTGAGTGTGACCCATCACATGAGGGCGCATGTGGAATTTTCCCCTAATGTGATATTGGCACTCAAGAAATGGTAGATTTATGTGTATTTCAGGTTTTCTTCTTAGGAATGGTCAAACTGCATAACATACTCTGGTGAGGAACATCTATTGAAAACTTAAATTAATATACTCTTCATTCACCTTCACTTGTCTATAGACATCTCAATGCAAACATTTAACTTAACAGTTAGTGTGCTACATAATTTTCAACTATTTCTCTTATACCAATACATGAATGAATGCCCTAAAAGACCTTTGATACTAGTACACTTGGGTGTTAGATTTGATTGCACTAAAACATACATGGTTTTACAGACCAAATACAGAGTTTCACATCAAAGCTGTTGGCGCTGTCAAAAGTTCCATTTCTTTGGAGACCGAATTTCAAAATCTCCCCAACTATGGACTATCTCCCTCCAAGAATTTCCTGCATTGAAGGTAAAATGTACACTTTGGGATGATTGTGGGATTGTTTTAAATAACTTTTGTATGTTTTTTTACTTACCCCAAAATTCATCTAACATTTATTGAGTACTTCTAATGGACACTTGTTAGGTATCATGGCATAATTCTGCTGACTATTCTGTGAACATAAGTATTCTTGTTCAATTCCCATTTTACTGATGTGGAGAATTGCTAAGTCTGACCATCAAATAATTGTTTAAGGCAGAATTCAAGCTGACACACTCTGACTGCAAAACTTGCATTCTTAATCAGTATACCATTTGGTTTCTCCATCGATGTTGCTTGTGAGCTTCATTCATTCACTGAGTGCCTCTTTAGACCACATAGTAAGCAGTGAGGATACCATGCAAGATACAGCCTCACTTTCTTTCCTCACAGACATTATAGTATAATGGAGAGGGCAGAAAAGCAAACACAGTACTGTGCAAGTAGTAAAATAAATTTTAAAAAAGACTCCCCCTTTCCTCTGGTTCATAAGGGGAAAAAAATCTGCATTGATCTCTCCATTTATGGATTCCATCTTCCTTTGAAAGCAAGGGTAGAGATGGTGGGCATAAAGCAGTGTTGTAGTGAAGTCTCAGACTTTAGGCATCTGCATGGTTGAAAGCGACAATTAAAGAAGCGACAACGTGAGGAATGAGTGAACCTCTGCCTCTGTTCTATCAAGGAACATCCACTTAGTGCCGTTTTATATTTTGAGTTACAATATATGATCATGTTTACAGATGGGGAAAAAAAGTTCCACTTACCTTCCCAAAATAAAAGAAAAAGATTTAGAAGCCATTGCTAGAGACAGGTCAAATAGATATGGCTGGGGCTTTCTTTTCAGTTGTTGGATCTAATCCCTTCAGCCCACACAGGAAAAAATAAAAATAAATTACCTACATTTAGAAAGAACCAAGAATCACATTCTCTCACATCGTCCTCTGTCTCTCTCTCTCTCTCTCTCTCTCTCTCTCTCTCTCTCTCTCTGCCTTTCTCTCTCTCAATCCCACACACACATACACACACACGCACATGCAAGCAGAGATACCATCACCACCAGAAAATCATCAAAAACTGGCCTTTCCTCTCAGGGAAATGTGTATTTAATGTTTAGAGCAACTATGGTGAGTGGTTTTCTCATTTCCTAGGCTATGGGTTTAAGAATTTTGCATGATCCAGGCATTCTCTTCTTAAAATTGTAGCCAAATATTTCATAACCTTATTTGTCTCTACTTTTTAACCATTTCCAGAAAGTATTCAAGATGTTCCCATATATCGAGTTGCAGGGGACTCTTCCCTTTTGGGCAGCCATGGATCTCTATTTTCTATGGATGTATTCCTGTGTATAATTCTAGGAGGTACTCATCAGTCCTTACTCTAAGCAAAACTATAGATGAAGCAGATGATTCTGCACATACTAAGCATCTAGGACATATATTTGAACAAGACAGGATAAGGGAAAGGATACCCTGGGGTATGGTGGGAAGATCAGGAACTCTAATATCAGGTAGAGGCAAATTGGAGAAGTGGCTGAGGAACAACACAACAACAACAAAACCTAAGATAATGGCATATGCCCTTGGATCCTTTCTCTTCATCAGTAATAGAAGACTCATGATAGCCATGTTGCAGTGTTCTTGTATAAGAAACCATTCAGAGACGACCACCTAAGATTCAATACATCATAGATATCCGCCATTCAGCCCATAGTGTGGTGTGGTTCATGGGCCTCATGATGACTTGTTTGACCAGTGGTATAACCACTGTGGACTGCCAATCCTGTGTGCCCTCAGCAACTGTCATTCTTGTGGCAATTGATCTTACCATCCTGCAGAACAGCACTGCCTTTGTGGACCTACACCAGGGTCTTGCACACATTTGAGCTTAAATCCTGGAAGCAGGGACCTGAGCTCATCCACAAGCATTGAAACAATGTGTCGCTTCAATGCCAACCTCCAGTTCTCATTGTATTGGTTAGACTTGTGCCACCATCAAACAGGAGAAGAAAACTGCTCTCCTACAAGCAAATGAGATACAACAGACTGTCTTTTCCAAAAATCTTTAATAACATAACATCCAAGTGTGCCCTCTCTGTCAACATGACTGCCGTGAGGTTAGCTCCAGTTTCTGATCCTACCCTTGGTACGTAAAGATCCCACCTTCAGTGAGTGGAGGCTACAGATATGAAGCCAAAGCTTGGCATTTAAACAGTTCATTCCAGGGCCAGTGTGGGAAGGGAATGGTAGTGGATATTCCATTCAGGATAGATGTCCATCAGGTAGCAGACAGTGTGTTCCACCATGGGATGCATTTTGTGGAAGGGTGGGGCAAAAGGTATCTCCTGAAAGATGGGAATCAGGAATGGGGATGTGGTGTGGCGCTGTGGCATCTGATTAGACATGGACTGCCCAGAGACCGCCAGAGCAGCTTTCATATCTCCAGGGGTCTCTGCCTTGTGCATGCTGCCTCTGAGGCCATATGCCCTGGCTTCAGGGGTGTCTGACTCCCACAGACAATGTGGAATATGGTCTTTCATCTCACTGATGGTAACAGCTGTGGGAGGGCCTGTTTGAATAGTTGCATTGATACTATGGCGTTTCTGCATGTTTATCCAGTACAAGAGTGGACTGTAAATGAATGTGAATGTGTTCATCACTTCCACCCACTGCTGGGTACACCTCTCCCGCTGCAACTTCTTCTTCCAGTGAATAAATAGAGTGCAGCCATTGGTTACTACACAACACAGTCCCATGAGTCCAAAGTATAGGGAGACCCAGGCTGAGGCAGTAAAAGAAAGAAAAGAGGCAGCTGACTGACTGCTCTGGCTGGGACCTCAACTGTTTCTAGTTCCTCTCCTTGATTTGGCTCATTCTTCCATCCATTCCCTCCCTCCCTCCTTACAATCCTACCTCATCATTTTATTATTAGTTAAAGCGAGGTCTGCAGGGAGCCTAAGAGTCCATGTTAATCTTTCAGAGATAAGGGATACTAAGTCTAGAGGAAACATGACCTGCTGAGACTCAGTCAAACCTTCAGGCTCCCACTCCAAGACCCACCCAATCCCTCAGACTGATAAACTGAACTTAAGGGTGAGGCCATCAACGAACCACTTGACAAGGGCACCAATATATATTTTCTGGTTGGTCACAACATGGTTTCTGCCTTCTAAAACTCCTTAGTATCCTAGAGTAGTCTGTCTCTTAACTATTTTGCACTCCACGCAGGTGGCCACCACCCCATCACTAGAAAGCATCATCCCTGTACATTTTTCCCCACACTCATAGGACTGAAGGGCTTCTTACTGCCAGCAAGGCCCAGATTTGCCATTTGAGGATCCATACCTTTGAGACTTGTTACCAGGCCTATGGTTCGGTAAAGTATCAACTGCCCCAAGAATCTGTCCACCAATGGGAGTCTTCAGAAGGCCCAAGCCCCATTGTTCCCTAAACATGGTGTCACCTGGTTCTGAGCACTGGGCATTCCAGGTCTTTTGCCTATGGAGTGGCTCTTAGTTGATGGAAGGTTGGGACTCCATCTTGTGTCTCTCAGGTAGGGGAACGTCCTATAATCAATAGTGCATATGCAGTACTGTAGGTAACAACTTGGCTCTCTCAAAAGATGGGAGGTTGTGGCTGAACTTCTGCTCAGGTCATTAAAGCATCTTTGCTCTTTTCTACTTTTTCTCCTGATATGGTCACTGTTAGGAACAGGGAGGGTGCCTAAGTTCTTCCTTTGTGCATCATGGGAACTGGTGTTCAAATGAGCATAAAAATGGTTACTCTTTCTTAGGAAGAACATTTTCTCCCTAATGGATGTCTTTAATCTCAGTGAAGAGCTTGTGGTCTAATGCTGCTGACTTGTAGAACATTCTCTCACAAAGAAGAGCTGCCAAATAGTTTTGAATTACAAAAAAATGTGGATGACTATATAAAACAAAATGTCTCAGAGAACTCTGACACAGAGAGTCTTGGAAATGCATCCTGTGTAGCTTTCTTTTTTAAGTCTTCTTTTTATAGACTGGTTTTGTTCCACTTAAAAAATGAAGGATATTTTTATTCTTCCCCAACTTTTTAATACTTTAAAGTCCCTTCTCTTTCCCAGACCCTGAGCAGTGGCTGAGACTGTGTCTGGGCAGCTTGCCTATGTCCTGTTCTCCACAGAGAACCCAGAAGACATGACTTTTCAATATCCTTTCTGGACTCCAGATCCTCTTCCCTAGTAATGAAAGGAAATAGAAATGGATTGCTCCTTAAGTCTTTTCAATACCAACATTCTACTGAAATATTTAAAAGTAGTGCAAACTAGTCCCATTATCTGTACCATGAAAAGAAGTTTGGAAGTTGGGAGAAGTTTGAGAAGTACTTTTGGGGATTCTGGAGGTCCATTAGCATACTCAACATAATGTTAATCCAGAGATATTGCCCAAGGCTCTAGGAGACAATGGATATCTGTTTCAAAGGAGGTGCTAGATCATATGCAGGAAGTTCACAGAAGATCAAAAGCTAGTTAGATGCTGCACCCACATCTAGAATATCAAAGGGCCAGCAGAGTGTAGAGAGAGATTTTATTTGATTATGTAGTTTTGTAAAATATAATACTGAGTTATGAGAAGGTTACAATGACAGAGAGAGAAAAAGGAGGTACCTTCTACATACAGTTTGGTGATGATGGGGCCTACAACAGGACTACTCAGAATTTTGTGAAAGTTTCCTGAAGTGGGAAATTGGCCAGGGGTTAGGTGGTAGTCCCATGTTCTGGAATCTGAGTTTTCTGTGACCAATCTAAAGAGTAAGAGATGATTCACTGATCAACTGAACCTGAATGAACTGGGGTGGAAACTGGGGTAAGGAGTGTTGAGTATCCTATTCTTCAAGAATTTCTCTGGGGAAAGGCTTTGTCCATTTTTCTATGGACAACATGACCCTCATGACCAGAAGAGAACTGGTGTGGAATCAGCTCAAGATGGCCCTGGAGGTAGGGAGGGAAAGAAGCTGGGGAAGAAAGACCTCCACCAAGAGGACGGAGAGGAGAGAGAGGAAGGATCTGAGGATGATGTGGTCATCACTAAAATCCAAGAGATTCAGGGAGAGGCCTCTAACAATGAATGTGGGAGTTGAGAGCCGCTGAAGTTGATTCTTGTAACTACTTCATGGATCCTCCTATGGCTAACAGACCCTGTCACCTGCTCACAACATGCTGACCAAAGGACAGCTTTCCTGCCACTCCCTCCTTTCCTTCCTGTCCCACATGTTGCAGACCTGGAGAGGCAGGTGCTGTAGGGGAGAGGTGGCAGGAGAAGGCCATAGGGAGGAGAAAGAGCAAGACCAGCTGCAGCCTCCTGGACTGCAGTCTTCAGCCCCGCCTGGGAGAGGAGGGCCAACCCCAAATCAAAGCTGGAACTTTTCTTCTTAAATTGTAATGAACTTTTTAAATATTAAAGTAATATTGTGCTTGTGACTTAAACGAGTAGTTTTTTTTTTTTTTTTTTTTTTAACTCAAGGGAGTCTATGGGCAGAGAAGAGTTAGCTCCCAGAATGAATGTAAATAGTAGGGAAGAAAATGAAGTTATCTTGTGTTGGCATCCAGCGGGTCAGGCTCTGAGTAGGAACAGTCCATCAATAAAGAAACATGTGAACTTTGATTTGGGTTTTCCAAACTTCTTTTTATGTTTTCCACACAAGACCAATTAATACGCCATGAAAAATACAATGATTTGGAACACACTTAGTTGTACCTTGTTCAAATGGTTATATATTTTCTTTTAGATTAATATAGAGAGGATGGTTGCTTTGATTTAAACCAACCCTAGATCCACAAACCAGGTCAAAAGGTAATATATAAACATCTTCCAGTCCTTACATCTCATTTAGGCCAAAGTATTTAGATTACACATTCATAGATTTATGCGTGGTTTATTTTTCATCTTTCTTCTGTTGCTAAATATCTTATTCAGATTGCACTGGAAAAGTCACCCTAACCAAAATCCTAATTCAGCTTTTAGTCTTCTGAAAAACAGTTGAAATATGTACATGGAGTTTTTATTTAGGAATTATGCTCAGTGTAGTTAGAGAATATTGAAAATTTTTGGAAAGAGATGAGGGTCTAGTTTTCATTTTTATATTCAGACTTTGCTTTTATTATTTTTTTATTTACTTCTGTGGGGCTGGCATTGAATGGAGGCTTTGTGTGTGCTTGGCAGGAGCTGTACCTCTGAACTACATCTCCAACCTGACATTTTGCTTTTAATTTACTTATGCACCTACATTTTTTGCCTGCCTTAAATCAGCATCCTTATTCAGTTTCAGTATCAGTAATGAAGCATTCATATAACTTTTATGATCATGTTTCATTTTTTAAAAGGGAAAACAATGAACTGCCTGAAATATCTTCCATTACAGAACAGGTTTCTGTTAGTGTCTTTTACATGTTATCAAAGTGTATTCAGGTCTTTGCTATTGCACAGGTAGTTTGTGGACCTGCACTGTCAGAAGACTGTGGACCTCATTAGAAGCTTGGGCCCCAGTCCTTCCCCAGGCCTTCTGTACTAGGAGCCCTCTGTGCACGAGACTTTGGGAAGCACTGTTGGATGTTCATCATGGGTTATTTTCAACATGTTTCTCTTACCTTATTTTCCTTCCTTCTCTTTTTCCTTTCCTTTAAAATTCAGGTTTTTTTTTTTTTTTTTGGCAACTTCAGCTACCTGGAGTATCCTAAGAATTTTGAATTGTTTGCATCACTTTAATAGCAATCAAACTATCAAAACCATGAGTCAGATTCTGTGCTTGTTGCTGAGGTCTGTGTTCTCAGCCCTCAAATCTGACTCTTAATTTACTCACAGCTTTGTGAGGTGTGGTGATCTGGTCTCCACTCCAGGCACATAGCAAGCAGGGCCATGACCCAGCACTTATGGGGAACCCAATGAACTTTGCTGCCTGGCAGAGGATGCACCAGCAGCTTAGAATCAGGATCTGAATCATGGAAAAGATTCTTTTTCTGAGCTTCTGTCATTTGGGAAGGTAGGGAAGCTTTTAATGACATGGAAGAATGTGTTGAATGTGCCTGATTTTTTTAAAATTGGGATTTCTGAGTGAATGCTGCAAAAAATGAGGCTTTAGCAATAGTAAATCAACATGAGGCAGTATTACCTGAATTAATGCTGGAGACATTTCAGAATAGTCAACATGAACTCTCTCATGGCTTGGCCTGGGGAGATTTTGGTGACTAGTTTTCCTTTGCTTTTTTTTTTTTTTTTTTTTTCACTTTCTGTTGATTTTGAGAGCTAGGGTTCTGGTAAGGTCAGGTAAGCAGGTTAACGAGAAGCACGTAGATGTCCCAGAACAGTTTAATGTTTCTAAAGGAGGAGGAATGTGTTGAGAAGTCTGCTTCTGGAGTATGAGGAGACATACTTTTACTAAATGTATCCACTCAGTGCAACTAAAACTCTGGAAAATTTGTTTTCTAAAAATGAAGAAAATTGAAATGTGCGGAGTAGGTAGAAGATGGGCCAGGGATCTCTAGATCCCCAAATCAATCACCTGATGAGTTCCCCAAGCTGTCTTTCTGTTTTTTTTTTATGTCTCAAGTGAGATGCTGAGGAAGGCAGTGAATAGGGAAGTCAACTGACCCCCAGAAAGAGACCTCAAGATGAGGATGCCTTCCCTGCCCAAAGGAAGAGGAAGGGCGTGCTAGCAAGACAGGAAAGCTTCAGAAGACAACTGTAGCCCAACACCACAGATGGAGCTGTCGTCCACCCACAGCAGCAGACCCCCAATCCTGGGGTGCCCCTGGGGGCAGTTTAGTGGGAAGGAATCTGGAAATGTCCTCCTGTGGGCTGTAATGAGCCCCTCCCTATGACAGTGGCAGAGAAGAGTACCTCACTGAGCAGCATTGGATGTCTCTCCCTCCCACTGGGGTGGGATCAGAGAAGCCTGGGGGGAGAAGTATAAGGTATCCCATGCCTCCCTGGCAGGCAGGGATCCAGCGAGGTTACATGGGGAATCTGGACTCCTACACCCAACCTCACCCTGGGACCCAAATGGAGGTGGAGAGAACCAGCAAAGGTATAAATTTAAATAAGATCCAGGAGGTCAGCATAATTCCCAGAGCATACAGGTTTCAATCAAAATCCACTCATCACACCAAAATCCAGAACATCCTGGCTGATGAGAAGGCGATCAATCGACAGGGAGATGACCAAAGGGTGAGATTTATCATTGAACGCCATCACCGAAAGTGATTCAGTGAGCAATTAGCAGCAGTCTTGAAGCAGATGACAAGTCTTAGCAGAGAAGGGTGACATCTCAATAACAGAAAAGAAGATAGGAGTGAGAGCCAAGAGGAGGTGCTAGAAATAAAACCATAATAATCCCAATCAAAACTTCTTCAAAATCAGACAATCTTGCTCTGTGAAAGTCACAATCAAGAGGACTGGGGGCAAGTTCTGGCCTGGGAAGAAACGTACAAACCACACAGCTGACAAAGAACCAGTATCTATTTGGCCTAGCAACTTCTCAGAATCCAGTCAACAAACATTTAAGAAGGAAATGTTCATACGACGTCAACAGACATTGCTGGGGAGGAGCCACAGATGGCAGAGGTGCAAGGGAGAAAGGGTTCGCATCCTTAGCCATTAGGACCTGTGAAATGAAACCATGGAGAGTGCACCACAGACCCAGTAGGAAGGCTGAAGGAAGAGCCAGGGATAGTTGCCTTCTTCTGCATCCATGAAAATGTCATTAGGTGAGAAAAACCACCAGAGAGATGAAGGTAGAGAAACAAGCAAAATAAAAACATAAATTACATAGTGACAACACCAAGGTCTGACACAGGTATGGAGAGAGTGTATTGTGCATGCATTGCTCACAGGAGTGGAAGCCAGTACCAGTGCTCTGGAAAAGAGGAGGGCTGTTTCTTAAAGCACTACCAACTACAAATTGCAGTCCTGGTTGTGGAAACTTGTCTTCACCCAAAACCCCTCACACTGTACATAAGGGCCCCCCAATGGAAAAAGCACAAATGTCCTTCAGTTTGTGGATGAGTAAACAAATAGTGGTATATTGTATCATCACCAATTACTCAACAATACAAAGGAATGAATGGCTGGTGCAGGCATGACTTGGATGAATCTTCAGGGAATAAGACTGAGTGAAAAAAGCCAGATTAGAAAGATTACTTACTTTGCAGTTCCATTAAGGCAACTGTCTAGAAAGGAGAAGGTTGCAGGGAATAAAAAAAAATGGTTGCCAGGGATTGAGGAGCCCCACCAGTGAACACTGCTGCATTGGGGACCAAGCCTCCCACACAGGTGCCTTTGGGAGATGTTCCAGATCCAAGCCATAGCACCCAGTAACCTTCTCTGCTTTCTAAAGCAGGTTGGCATACAAGCCAACAGCCGATTCTTGGGCCATGGAAACAAAGGAATTTGACCTAGGAGGTCCAGCTCACCTCTGGGAGAACCTGGAGAGAGCTGATGCCCCTCCTCTTTCCACTGGCAATATTCTCAGCACAGTGATTCCTCTTCCAGTGTCTGAAGGATGTGAAGTCCAGGGAGGCTGAACAGGCACACATTTGGGGTGGGGTGTATGCTAAAGACCAGTTTGAAAGTTGTGGAAAATTCTGTAGTGAACTCAAAGCCACCAAAAGGTTACCTCTTAAGTAATCGGCAAGGACTCAAGACTGGGATTCGTACCCAGAATGCACTTTTTTTCTGTGTTAATGGTGGGGCAGAGGGGGTCAATTTAATTAACTTCCAGATTCACATTTTCTTCCTCTGTTAAATGGGGTTAAGCCCATTCATGCCCTGTTGGTGGGAGCCCAGCTGGGCTCAGTCATTCTGGAGTGTGGTCAGGCAGGACTCATTGAAATAGAGTGTGCGAGGCCCTAGGGGTAGCAATGCCATTGCTGGGTGTAGACCTAGGGAAAGCCACACACTTATGTGAGATGGGACAGGCAGGATGCTGATGAGAGCATTGTTTGTGGAGACGAGGAAATATGGAGAGACAGCTTAGCTCTCACTAGAGAAATAAATGAATGTAATACAGATGATGCAAATAGTGGGACTTCAGGTGGCCACTAGAAGAAATGAGATATAGCAGTGGTTCTCAAAGCAGGGTACCAGAACCAGAGACTGCCACATTGCCTGATAACCTACACCACCAGTTCAGGGTCCCGCCCCATTCAAGTGAATCAGAAAATATGGTATTGGTCTTGGCAGTCTGTTTTTAATCAGTTCTCTAAAAGATTCTTATGTACACTCAAGGCCAAAGGCTACTGAACTAGAGGTATGCATAGGTAGATATTAAAACAGGCTTACATTGAAAGATTTTTGCCTCTCAGTGGATATTTGACAATGCCTGGGACACATTTGTCTTGATTAGGGAAGGGATGCTGGCATCTATTGACAGAAGCCAGAGACACTGTTGAACATCTGACAATGTACACCAAAGAATTATCCAGCCCTGAGGGTCAATGGTGATGACATTGAGGAACCCTGAAGCATTTGCTTTGCCAAACCTCTTGTCTCCTCAAACTGAATGGTGCTTAGAAGCACGCATGCATGCCTTGAGTTTTAGCTCAGTGTTCTTTTGTACTTTTGGGGAGAAGAAACATCAATGGAACAATATTTTATCCTCAAGTGTGTGAATAACAAAAAGTGTCTATCTGGTTGACCATAGTGTGGAGACAGAGTCTGACCTAATGCTGAAGGTAAGATGTCCGGGCTTCACCTTGGTCAACAGGCACCTTCCTCAACTGGTTGCCGCAGGTTTACTATCTACTCAGTGGTCCCTGGTCTGTGCCATGATTTCAATGCATGTATATATGTACTATAATTTTCTACTTACTGTACTCTATTTTCAAGATGGACTACATTACAGGGCAGTTAATTATCTGAGGAAACATTTTCCAGAAGCTTTAACCCATATACATGTTATATTTCATAATTTCTGTCAGCTTCCTGGCAGTCCATAATCTGTTGGTATCTCATATTCAAACATTTGGCTCATTGCTGAGAAGGCCCACTCTCCTGAATGTGTCTCTGTTTCCCATTTGGCACTAGCTTCTTTGCACTGGAGGCTCTTCAGAGTCCCATCCAGTTGTACATAGTTGGTGCCATGGTTTGCTCTTGATGTTCACCAAACCTTTGAATTGTAAGAACAAAGCTAACCTTGTTTGAGAAAAGATAATTTATGTGCAATTATCCATCCACTCTGCCCTTTCCCCCCACAACTTTCACTTGGTCACATTTCCTTCAATGTTTAATATAGAGTTCCTACACAGAGCAAAGATTAGATCAACCAGGAATGGAAAATGCATTTCCCACAGAACAGTCACCATGTGCAGTCTCAAGACTAAATGATTTTTTATTGTCATTTGTTCTTCAAAAGAAAAGGATACAGAATACAGAGGCATATCAATAAGTCAAAGCCTTAACTTTAAGTAAACCAACAGGAAGTTGGAGGGCACAAACTGTGGGAACCCAGTCATGCCACTTCACTCTGAGTATCTCTGGGTTCCCACCTGCTCATTGAGGGGTCCCCATGCCCACCATCTATGGCTGTCATTGCTCCAATGGAAGCTCGTCACTGCACTGTGGACCCTCACATTGTGCCTACTGTAATTCTGCAGGGTGGCAGTCATGCTTTGTCCCCACTTCATTGAAAGATGCCACCCTTTAGGGTACTGTACTCAGGAATCAAAGAGTCATTGGGAGAGCCTTGTTTTTCCTCTCTCAAAATCAATTCACTAACAAGACAAGCTGCTGTGTCCAAACTGTATTTTAAAATCTACCCAAGCCTCTCTCCTTGATTCTTACTCACTTTTGAACTCCATTAGTTCTTGCTGGTTGAGTATGATGACCTTGACCTGGGGAATGCATTATTTTTATTTTATCTTATTTTTAAAGTTATACACTTTCATTATTATTTAAGTTACATATGATGAGGTATAGTGCTGTGGAAATTCAATCTATGTATACAATGTATGATCATTAAACCAAGGTGGTTCACATTTTCATCTCCTTAAATATTTTTAAAAAGTTTTGATTGGCCTGTAATAATCATTTTTATTTGGGAGGTTTGGTGTGATATTTAAGTACATGCCTGCAATATGTACTGATCAAATCATGTAATTAACATTTTCATTTCCTTATCATTACTTTGTATTTGGAGTCTTCAAGCTCCTTTTAGTTACTCAAAAAAATATATAATAGGTTATTTTGATCTATTGTCTCCCCTCAGTGCTGTCCAACACTGGAACTTACTTCTTCTTCCTGATAGTGTGACAGTAACCAATCTTGTAATGGATTTTTTTCATGTATTTGAATACAGGTCTGCTGGTTCCAAATTTTCCATTTCCTCTGCCTCAAAGGGGACTTCCAGTCACAAATGTAGCAAGTTCTGTTCTCTAGAATTAGAAATAGGACCATCACTGAAATTGATGTTTCTTAGTCCCCCAGGGCCTTAAGATTTAGAGGAAGAAATTAACCAACCAAAATCTTACATGCTTCATGAACTGGAAGTCCAGAACAACCAGGATTTCCATGCACATCTAACATGATGTCCTTCAACTCACACTCCCGTGTACATTTAGCCATCTAAGTATGTATACACTTCTGCCCTTACATGCATTCTGTACCTATTTCACCTGTCATCACTCTAAGCATGAAATGCGACCTTTCTTTAATTTACATGCATGCACAGAGTAGCTATACATGTGTGCACTTACTGAGGGTAAGTTAGGAAGAAAGACTAGAGTTAAGAGTTATTTATCTCCTGTCAAAAAGAACCTCAAATGAGATAACAGACAATCTTTTTCTTAAACACTCTGTCTGCATGCCCACACAGATCTGGTAGCCAGACCCCAACCTCCTGCCATGGGTTGCTGTCCCTCTCCTCACATGCAGCTGAGCTGACCACATCCTTTGTGCCTTAGAAGCTGCTACACCAGCTCTTTGGGTTCCCCATTAACCTCAAGTAGCTCATCAGTGCTACTCCAACAGAAGAAGGAACTCTCCTTCACCTAAGGTAATATACCATTATTGTCCCTTGAAAGGGGCTGAAGGTTCTGGGGCAAGTTAAATATTCCTGATAATCTGAGTTTGATATTTATTCTTCAGTTATTTATTGAGAACTTTGGGAGTTGGGCATTATTTTGTCATCAGGGACCTCATAATGGGGTGCAAAACCCTGCAAGAATTCTGGGGTTTAGAATCTATACATGCAATACTGCCAGATACTGTTAGTGTGTAGCTTCAAAAGAAGAAGCCATATAGGAAGGGATTTGGTATGAGAAACCATTCAACATGTGAGTCTAAGCTGGACTGGGGGTCTGAGAAGATAGTCACCAGAAGCATGAATGGAGAGTCCCAGGCAGCAGATGCTTCTCAAGGGCAGCGACAGTCTCTTCATGAGCAGCTCTCCTGATGCCTAGCACTTGTGAATTTCCACAGTGCAGCCCTCCCCACTGTGGCTGGTGTCAAGCCACTGACAGTGAGTGCTCATGGACTGTGGAAGACAAGCATGGTGGCCATTATGAGGCTGCCATTCCATGAGACAGAAAGGATCCAAAGGTCACAGAAGGTGGGAAAACAGAGTGAAAGTAACCAAGAAGAAACAAGTTTTGAACATTTCTTATCTTGGTTTTAATACAATTTATTCATGAGTTTATGTAAGTAAATTTTAATAATATCTTTGTTTAACAACCTGTTCAATTCCTGAAAATTTAAAGTCAGTCCCTGTGAGCCCATTCAGGCTGTATCTAGCACACCACTGAAGGCTGAGTGGATTTAACAAGGTGTGGGAAAGACATGGAGGAAGCAGCCTATGCAAAGGCCCTGTGGTAAGGGGGGCTTGGCACAGTTTATAAGTAGAGGGAAAATTATCATGATTGGAAAGGCCCTGCTGCAGCAGGCAGGTGTCTCCTGTGAACACTGAGTGGTTTTATTCCAATTGCATAAACTCTAGGGCAAAGGGTTAAGCTCTGAATGGGGACCAGATGCCCTTCGTGTTCCTCCCAACTCTGATGCTCTATGACAATCAAGGTGAGATTGAAGTTTTAGAGAACAGACAAAAGAGGTAAGAACTGATGAATGAAGAACAGAGAATAGTGCCGTGCACATTGTAAGTAGATATATAAATACACCAGCCACTTGAGGACTAAAACAACTTTATCTTTAAAATAAATAGCCACAGGAAGCAAAGTGAATCAGGTGTTTTCTCCCCCACTCCCTCTCTGAGGGTTCTTATCTTTGAAATATCACTTCTTCAAAGTGTCAGACGATTGTACCTGCTAATGTGTTTTTTACCAATGTGATCCTGGGAAGGATGGGGACTTTTTTTTGCTGGTAGGACAGTAGGCACTGCAGCTTCTCATTTTAAGGAACTCCTTGTGCAAGAGAGTTCAGGGAACACAACGGAAGATCAGGAAGACTAACAAATACCTTCAAATAGAAGGGAAATCTACCAGTGGCACGGGCTTCCATGTCTCCTCCTCCCCCAGGTTTGAGCCACAGCATCCCCACTCTAGGACTGCTGTCTCTGTGGGGCTTCTGCCCCTGTCTGTCCTGGTCACCCCTCTGACAGGACCCCTGAGGTGTAGCCCTGTGTCTGTCCCCAAACCCTGTGCCAAAGCCCACCTCTGGCCACCTGCCCTGGATGTGCCTGACAGTGGACCACCCTCCCTTCACTGTTAGTTCAGACTGTCCTCATTAGTTCTGACTGGGATTGGCTTTAGAAAACATGTCTCTGGAGACAAATTCCTACCTCACTGTGTATTAACTACTTGATACCTTCTGGGCCTTAGTTTTGTGATGTATAAAATAGGGATTTGAATTCTTATTTTTTTCTAGGTTAGGAGTTGAGGAATATTTCAAAGTACCTGGAATGATGAGGAAATGATCACATGCTATTTCCTACAATTATTATTTTTTTCTGCTCCCTGCCCTGCCATGAGTCTATGCACTTGTCAAAGGCCGGACAATTTACTGATTCTTTCTGGGCCCTGAGCACATACCAGGTGCCATGCTGTGGACTTGCTCTTGCTGGCCAGACTCAATGGGAACCATTTCCTTGTGCCAGGCACATTTTGTCCAAGGATGCTTTCTCCACTTTTCAGCTGCCAGGATGCATGTTAGAGATCTGCAGAGTCCACATCCAGACATGCCTGCCCCCCAAGGGCCTGTGTTCCTGCCCCTCTGCCAGGCATCGGGGTCTTTCTCCTCCACAGCCTGGCCTGGATGCATTCTCCTTAAAGTTCATTTTAAAGGTTAATCTCTGGCTTACCAACCCACTAGACATTGTGCCTTTTCTTCCCTCTTATCTAGTTATTTAGGAGGTGACACAGGAAGGAACGAGTACTATTCAAGAAGTACAACCTACTTGCCTGTACTTGGGTGGAAATAGTAGTCATATTCTCATTTCTCTCCTTAAACAGTCACAGGAAGGGACATGTTTTGCCTGCTTCTGTAATAAAGTTAGATAAAGACCAGAGAGATTAAGAAATTTTCTCCCAATTCCAGGATTTGTGAAGGCTGAACTGGGTTGACTGACATCAAACCTGAACACAGGATGGCCAGCAATTCTAGATTTCTACCACATTGTCAGAGTTGTCAGTGCACCAACTCCAACCACCACTTGGAAGGCTATGGAAAAGTCAGTGGCATTGTTCTGTGAAGCAAGAGGCTCTTGACATCACACTGCCTCTTTATGAGAGAATTGTTTTCTTTTAATGGGGGCCAGTCTGTTGACAGTGTTGTCATTTTCATCATTGCTCGGAGCACAACAAAAGGAACATTTAATGGACACACCACTGAAGCTTCAGCAACTTAGTAAGGAAGAGGGTTGGACCAATTGCCAGTGCATTCCCCAAGCATCTTCCACTTCAGGGCCCAAATCCCAGCTGCTGAAACCAACAGAACCTATCAGATTTTCTTCTCTGTCAAAATTCCCTGTGCTTTATGTCAATGTTTGTACAGAAAACTCATCCTCTGTGACTCCCTTGTGAGAATCAGACTCTCAGGATCAGGACTATTCAATAAGCACAGTGGTCAATGAGAAGTCAAAGTAGGTGGAAGCTCCTGCCTGCCACCGATGAGGACAAGATGCTGTCAGCAAGAACTCAAACTCTGCTCACTTGGGGACAAAGCAGGTGGCAGAGCCCAGGTGCAGCCACAAGCCCAGCTCACACCTGCTGATGTGCCCATTTATTGGAACTCTGAAGACAAGCACATTAAATGATAGAAATTCCCTAAAGAATTTTCTGTATACCTGGATAACACAGCCCATTGGTAGAAAGTAGAGACAAACATATTATCCCACAAGGAGATGGACAGATTTCTCCTTCTTGGGGGAGATCAGGTAAGTTTTTCACTAAAAGAATGAAGAGTTTACCAAGCAGAAAATAAACAGTGAGTAAAGATTCAGTTATACCAGAAGAATAACTTCCAGAGATCTGTTGCTTGACATGAGGCCTACAGTTAACAGTCCTGCATGATGAACTCAAAAGTTTGTTGGGGGTAGTTTTCATGTTAAGTGTTATTAGCAAGCAAATAACAACAAAAAATAAAGGACACAAAGAAACTTTGGGATGTGATGGGTGTACTTTTCATTTTGGGGATGGTTTCAAGGTTGTGCACCCTTGGTTCCAATCATCAAGTTGTATGTGTCACATCTGTGCAGATTACTGTACACCAGTTGGAGGTTTAAGGTTGTTTAAGAGCATCTCAGGAAATGAAATGGGTGGTGGGCATATGGTGTGCTCATGGAAGTGCAAGCTGTGTGGTGGGCCTGTGTGGTTCAGGGGTAGCTGTGGCGGTGATGGAGGAGTCTGCTGGGTCCCTGGCATCAGGGACACACCCTCCCAGCTTTCAGAATTGGAGGCTTTTTTCTTCAGGTTGTGGGGCATTGGATCCTGGTCCCAACCATTAGTCTGCACCAGGGTCAAGGTATGTTAGATAATAACAGAGCAGGAGAGGTGGGCAAGATGGGTAATGAGGACACAAGGTCAGGAGAGCCTCAGGAGTGAGCAGCATGGTAGCCTCTGCTCTTTCCCTGATGAGCTGGGCTCAGGCCTTCTGTGTGAAGACCGATGAGCCCAGAAAGGTCTGTGACAGTCTTTGAAAGTTAATGTGGGTAACAGGCAATTAAAAGAGCCTCAGGTCTGATTTGGGGCAGAAAGCCTCTTGTCCATCTCGAACCCCAAGGGGAGGGAAAGATACAGGTCTTTGGACCAGTACTGGGCTTTAGAGTGGGCCTTGTGTCCTGTGAGGAGACCTCTTTCAGAATAAGGCAGAAGGTCCAGTGTGACCAGAGCACAGTTGCTGTGACATGTGGAACTTTGAGCCAATGTGCTCCCTGCAGTCTTGACAGAGTGGAGGTGCACAGGCCACCTATTCAGAGGCCTGAGGGTAAGTTCACGCTGGGCTCCTTGGAGATATCCAAGTCCTGAGCACAGCTGGCCCTCCCAGGTGAGCCCAACATATCCAATGCCACCATGTCAAGCAGAGGGCAGAGTGGTCCTCCTGGCTGCAGTGGGTGGACTGGGCTGGATGTGCTAGGCCAGCCTGGCTCTGCCCTCTGCTCTTCCTTCTCTTGTAGCCAGGACTTTTGGAACAGAGTCAGTTAGGAGGGATGGATCTGTTCAGAACCGCAGTCCTGAACTCAGTCTGAGGTCAACCTGTGAGCTGAACTACTCTGTGCCTTACCGAGGTCCCCAACCTATGTCTCTGATTTCCCCCCGGAACACTTCTGGTGTTACCCATAGGAATGACCTCCATTCACAGTCAGAACTTGATGAGGACCTGATTCTTCATATCCAAACAAAGAGAACAATCCAACTTCCCAGAGATGATATGACTCCCTTAAAAGTGTTGGTGAAACAGACACACCCTACACCAGACATCTTTGCTCACTGTTCAACAACAAATGCCATGGTTGCTGTGGTAACGGTGATGGTGATTCTGATGTCTGCTCACCTCCTGTTCCCTGTGAGTCAGAGTCAGCTCACCTCCACACTAGCCCACTTGCTCCAGAGAGAGAAGAGCAGGTGTATGGGTTAGCATGGGAGCAAGGCACAGGCCAACTGAAGCAGAGGGACAGTGGAAAATCTTGGAGAAAGAGGCCAAAGCCAAATTAAGTCCATTATATGTTTTGATTTTCCACAACCTCTTTATATTTTAGGAATAGGGTAATTATGTGATCCTAATGCAAAGAAGGGATACCCATGAAAAGTTCTAGGGACTACAGAACTTTACAGGCCCTGAGCTGACCAACGGCATCAATTCCTTTTTTGTGTCTGAAGGCATGTTCTGCAGGTAGTGGATTGCCACCTTTCTTTGACCCTTCTCTGCGCTTGTTCCTTTCTTTTCCTCTTTGTCTCTGCACAGGTCTTTTGTTTTTGGAAAATAAACAATTTTTTTTTTAATTTTTACAGACTGCATTTGGTTTCATTGTACACAAATGGGGCACATCATTTCATTTCTATGGTTGTACACGACATAGATTCATACCATTCGTGTAATCATACATGCACATAGGGTAATGATGTCTGTCTCACTCCACCATCTTTCATTACCCCCCCCATTTCCCTCTATGTAATCTAAAGTTCCTCCATTTTTCTCTCACCACGCCCACCCCTCCATCCCCATTATATATCATCATCCATTTATCAGGGAAAACATTTGGCCTTTGATTTTTTGGGATTGGCAATGGTCTTTAAAGTTGCATATTCCAAATTTTTTTTGTCATTTTCTGGGAGGTGAGGATTAGGTGTCCTTTCCCCTTGTTTCCTGCACTAGATGGGCAACAGTTTTGTGAATAGAGCAAAAGTTGGCTACAGTGAAACCTCTCAGACATAAGATTTTCAAACATTTCTCAATAGAGGAACAAGAAAATGTAGATTTTTTGGTAAAGGGAGAATCAGAAAAAGATCAACCAAAGTGGGACCCTGTGTAGGAAGAAGAAATGCATGAGCTGTCAGCAGTAAGGGTGGGGTGGGCGAGAAGCCTTCTAAACACCATCTGAGCAGAGGCGTGAAAGCGAGAGAGCCCCTCCAGGACTAGAGACTACAGGAGACAAGACCACTGAAAGCTGAGTTATGCAGCCACTATTTTAAAACCACTTTTGAAAAGAAGCCCGTGTGAAAGGGAAGAATTTGTGCAATTAGAATGTATTTTCCTTTTATGTTCGTATCTGTTTCCTTCACAAGCTATTTTTGGTACATCTTTATTAACCTTCTAACAAAATGCCAATTAAAGCAATTATTAATAGGCTGTGTTTAGAGGATTGAATCCCAAGTGGAAAATATGCTTGATTGGCACATCAGCAATGAAGCCAGATTCTTAATCCTGCTTGGCGGGTAACTGAAATGCACAGTTGTTTTCACCTAGGATGACCACATATTAAACAGAAAGCCAGTGTTTCAAGTGGCCAGTAGGAGCAGGTGCATCTTGGGCTCCACTGCCCTTGTCACCTCTATTTTTTTTGCTCTTTTTCATTTTTCCACCAGTTATCCTCTTAACAGTAACTTGATTTCTGGGTGGTGTTATACAACATCTCAGCACATGTTGATGACATGAACTGGCAGTATACTGGCTTTTGTGGATGCTCTGAACACTTTGCATGATGTCAATAACTTCTCTGAATGTGAATGAAACCACAGAGCACTGTTTACACTTGGATGGCAGGAGCTCTGTTTAGAGTTCCAGTTGACGTTCGGGACTTGTTGAAAATCAGCCTTGAGGTAGTACCAAGGAAAGAGCTAGCTGGGTCCTGCACACACTCTTCTAGATCCATGGGCTTCACTGTTACATCTCTGCATCTTGGTGAAGCCTGCTCTATCTACTGCCTCCCTTGGGTATGTGATGCCTGTCCATTCACCGAGCCTCCTCCAGGCATTGGTCCTCCCTGCCCCTCAGTCTGTTTGTTGACCTCATCCACAGAGCTTATCTCTACGGGTGGCCATCACCGTCAATTGTGTACTCTATGTGTACCTCCATGTGTACTCTAAGCTAACGGAGGGTGGGTCTTTACATCAGTGACTATCATACCCCTACCAACACAGAGCAGGCTGATGCAGTAGCTGTCAAAACTATAACTACAAAATAAAGAAAATTTAGATATGAGAATAGGACATGAATTTCAGGTAGCATGCCAGTGTCTGCCTGTGTGCTGATCTCATAGACAGCCAGGTGCATAGATCATAGATAAATCCAGATGGTAAGTGATGCATGGCTGGGGACAGAAAGATGGGTAGAAGGTGGACAGGGAGACAGATGCATAAGTAGATACTAGAGACAGACTGAGGGTGAATGAAGTGATACCAGCATTGATGTCTCATCTTGCAACTTCTTCATTCTTCATAAGCTTTGCATTCAATTCTTGGAAAATTCTAAGGGTGCCTGGCTTGTATTAAGTTGATTGTTTTCCCTTTCTAGTCTGCCTGAAAAGGTGGAAAACCAATTTTTTTTTACTTTTCTATTTAATAAGCACTCAATTTTGCAGAGTTACCTATAACTGATCTAGTTTCCTTTTGAAGTAGTTTGAGAAAACAGACCATTCTGGTCAGTTGTCTCTGATAAGGCATGCCTTGGGAGTCAACCCACTGGAGAAGCAAAGAGCCAAGGTAAATCAAGTCAGTGGGGTCACTTCCAGTCACAGTGGGACTCGGGAAGAGGCTGCTCCTGCCCTGATGTCATTCCCACTAACTGAAATCACAGTGTTGGATCAAGGCAGTGCCAAGAGAAAGCTCCCTGGTTCACTGTTCCGTGGCTTACATGCTGTGTGATTGCTGTCAACAGAGCATCACCTCTATGTCTGATGTCTATGGAGAAATATGAGTAAACTTCATCCAGCAGACAGCATCTGTAGCCCACAGAGTTGGACACAGTTCCCCAAGTCAGAGGAAGCCCTGCCATCTTCAGGAGTGAAATGTGAGTTTCACATGGAGAGCTCAGATGGGAATTCCATCCCTTCCTCTCTGGTAGCAGCACAGGTACCAGGTCTGGGTTTCAGGGGTGGGCCATGCTTCCCAGGGTTGGAGATGGCAGCTGGGGTCAGCATGGCTTATTCAGCAGGCACGAGATGGGGCAAATAATTCTTAGCAGCCGGAACGTGGAGAATGAGAACTAAATCCTCATCAAATTCACTTCTTTCTAACTGTGGATGTTAATAAGGATCTTTTAAAAAACTTATTTTAATCTTTTATTTGTTCTAATTAGTTGTACATGACAGTAGAATGCATTTATACATTTTGATAGATCATACATAAATAGAATGTAATCTCATTTTTCTGAGTATACAACTATGTATTTAAAATTTTTGTCTTAAGAACTCTGAATTCATCCCACTCCTTGGTTTATACCCAAAGGAATTAAAATTAGCATACTACAGTAATGAAGCCACATTAATGTTTATAGCAGCTCAATTCACAATAGCTAGTTTGTGGAACCAAACTAGATGCTCTTTAACAGATGAATGGATAAAGAAACTGGTATATATCCACATGGAATATTATTCAGCCACAAAGAAGAATAAGATTATGGCATGTGCAGATAAATGGATGGAGTTGGAAATATCATGCCTAGTAAAATAAGTCAAGCCCAAAAAACCAAAGGCCAAATGTTTTTCCTGATAATTGGAAGATGATATATAATGGGGTTGGGGGGTGGGAGTGGGAGAGAAATGGAGGAACTTTAGATTATGTTGAGAGAAATGAGAGGGAGGGAGGTATGAAAAACAGTGGAGTGAGACACACATCATTACCCCGTGTACATGTATGATTACACGAATGGTATGAATCTACATCATGCACAACCATAGAAATGAAATGATGTACCCCATTTGTGTACAATGACTCAAAATGCAGTCTGTAAATAATAAAAATTTTTAAAAAAGAACTCTGAATTTGACTTTATGACCTATTTTTATGACTCTTTGATTCAATGTCATGAAGACTGAACTTCTTGTTCTCTTTCTGTTTCTTAACTGACCTGCTGTATATCTTCTTTCTCTCTTAACCCCTAAACAGAGGTGTCTAGACTAGGTGATATGGAGTTGTTAGTACATCCAATACAGAAGATTTCCTAGGGGTCACTAGGAGTTATTCATTAACTCTGAGTCAAGCAACTTAACTGTAAATAATCATATTGGGATATGATAATAATAAAAATGGACTGTGGAATATTCCTGAAAATGCTCCCAGTTCTTGCCATTTCTTAACTATACCCATGGCTAAATTGCCCATCTTCTCCTGGTCTTAGATTTCACATCTGTGAAGTCAAGATGCATCTGATTGTTTGAGTTCTTATAAAAATTAAATGAATAACCAAAGGAAGATGAAATGAGCCAATCCAAAGGAAGCATGTACCAGGGAGTCTAACACACAGAACATGCTCAGCAGACACCACTGCCACTTAGGAAATGTGCCTGGAGCATCTCACCTGCCTGGCAGTCCTGGTGCCACCCTTGACAGTCACTGGTTTCTCTAGCTCACCTCATCAAATATGCCTTCACAAAATTCTGAAAATCACCAGGGCTACATTATTTGCAGGAAAGGGAGACATTCCACATGGGAAAAAGGAGGGTTGGAAGATGATGTGATGTCCTTGTCTCCAACCCTTTGAGTGTCATGGGGTCAAAGTCCATATTAGCCAGTGTGGCCACCAAGACCACACACACCCAGTCTCCTTTCTTCAACTTCAATTCCTGTAGTTTCTCTCCATGAACATCCACCCGAGGAATATGGCCCCCAGCGCCCCTGGTTACCTGCTCATATGCTGCTTCATTTGCAGGGCACGTAGCCAGAGCCATCTGTATAAGAGGAAGCCCCGGCATTGCCCTGTGCATCAGGTGGGGAGCCAATGGACGCCTTCAGCACCAGGACATCCAATGCCATGCCCATGTGCTTTGGCAGAACCTGGCCTCAGCTACCTGTGGGGTCTCATCTCCCTCCACTCCCCTCTCTGCTTGGTCCACTTCAGACACTTGGTCTCCTTACTTTCTTCAAGTTCAATAAGAACACTTTATTTCTGGGATTTAGAGGGTTTTTTCCCTCCTAAAAATGTCTCGTTCCAGGTTTCTACATGGCTTCCTGCTCTCTTGTTATCTATTGAAATGTCATCTGCTCAGGCTGTTTCCTGAAAGCACTCCATTAAATAACATCACCTTCTTTGTCCCTTTCTGTTCTCTCATGCTGCTTTGTTACTATGACCACTGGGCAATTCTACCTTTATTTTTAAGTTTATTACACATGAGAGCATGAACATTTCCATTGCTCAGAGAAGTATTTTGGTTGCAATTAACCATTACCTCACTTGAATGGCTGAGCCCCACCTCTCTCAGATGTTCCTGACACTTCCATTTTGCTGAGGGTGTCTTGTGTTGTCTTTAAATTTGGTGTGACTTTCTGTGACTTACTCAAATCCACCATCTTTTTGATCCCATGAGTGAATATCTATCTACAGTGGTTACCTGCTCCTGTATATTGCCAGATAAATGACAATATATACCTCCCAATGGTCATCTGTAGCCTTGTATGGGCACAGTAGAGACAATCATCTTTCCGTATCCATGGGACAGTGTTAGAAAGGCCTCCTGTGGGTACCAAACCCATGACTTCTCTAGTATAAAATGGAGAAGTATTTTCATAAAATGTACACACATAGTTTCATAAACTTTAAATTATCTCTAGATCACATATAAACCCCAATGCAATGTAAGTGTTAGCTAAGAAGACAGGTTGTATTACTTAGGGAGAAAATGACATGAAAAATTTCTGCACATATTAAATATAGACACGATTTTTTTTTCACATGCTTTTGACCCAGGATTGATAGAATTCACCAACATGTCTATGGATTTGGAAAGCCAGGAGTATTGGGTTTTGTAGTTATATCCTGGGATCAGGTAGTATAGGATCAGCTCCTCTCTCAGCCATTCATGACTGGGGACCTTGTGCAACTTGCTTAGCCCACTTCTGTGTCATTTCTTCACTGTCAAGGACAATGCCAGCACCTACCCTGTGCATTAGTTCCATGAATTAAATGTGTTTCATTCATCAAAGCATCATGGCTGGCACAGGTAGGTGCTTGGTCAACACCTGCACTTCTTTTATCACCCAGCTCAACTGTGTTCCTGGCTAGATCAAGCACTTTGTTCTTTGCATGGCTGTAAAATCTGGAGGAGCCTTCAACACAGCAGGTGCTCAATCACCCTGTTGACTTTCAGTTAAATTATTTCTCAAAAGAAATGTCAAAAGAAATGCATAGAAAAATGCCAAAGCAGTTATGCTTGGAAAGATGTTTGGGGACTGAGAGAGGGTAAAGGAGAGTCTCAGAAGGAAGTCCCCTCACACGTGCATTTGAAAACATTTTCTAAGCAAGGAAGATGGGCCAGCCCTTGTGCTTGGGGCTGGAGTCCATGAAAAGGGCACAGTTCTTTCTTGTAAGGTGTTTGAGGGAACAGGTATGTGAACCAGTGGTCATCACACGGCTTGAGAAGGCCTGAAATGCAGGTGTCTGTTATGTGCTACCTTGTCACTGTGGTGGTTTATGGTTGGGAATGTACTGGACAGTGACTTTCTTGGGATGACTCAGGTAGATTTTTCTATTTCTGAAAAATAGCATGAGTGATCTAGAAAACTGTTAAAATTGAAAATGGAATAAGGTCCCTGGGGAACAAGAGCAGAAGTGGTTTGGGGAGAATATACTGAAACTGTGTAAAACAAGAAGCACAGATTGAATAGAAACTGTGGATTTCTTCAGGTTTCACTATAATCTGGAAAAAGAAATTCTCTGAGAACAACTCATAAGACTTAAGCAAGACTGAGTGTTTGTTGCCTTGTTTTTGCAGCAAATTATTAATAAGAGTGTTTCAGGGCTCAGTGCTCTCTTATTAGAGGTTGTGAAGATGACATCAAGTTGTAGGTGACTGACAGGGCCATGCAGAGCAAACCACGTTCTTGCCTCCAGGTCCTTGGTCATGGTGCTTACTTGCATCCATCTGTTCCTGTTGTCATTCAAGTACCTGTCTCCTCTGGCAATGTCTTTCAAAGAGAAAAGCAAAATTAAGATGATTTTTTAGATAATGCAGAATTAAAATATCATGATTTCCATCATTCTAGGAGATAAACAATAAAGCAGGCTTCTTTTACCTGTGAATTGATCTGTTATACTTGCATGTTTTTTAATTTAATTCATTTGTTTTTATTTTTACAGGCTGCATTTGGATTCATCATAAACAAATGGGGTACATCATTTCCTTTCTATGGTTGTACATGATGTAGATTCATGCTGTTTGTGTAATCATACATGTACACAGGGTAATGATGTCTGTCTCACTCCACCATCTTTCATACCCCCCTCATTTCCCTCTGTGTAATCTGCAGTTGTTATTTTTAATTTTTTTTCATCTTTTTACATGTGTGGCTGATCCTACTAGAAGCTGAAATTGACAGAAGAACAATATATATATACAAAAACCATTTGCTTTTCTACACATAACCAATGAATAATCTAAAAGCTGAACTAAGAAAACAATTCCATTCACCAAAGCAGTAAAGGTAATAAACTTCTTAGGAATAAATTTAATAAATATACAAGATTGTGTGAAGCTAAAACATTGTCAAAGGAAATTAAAGAAGAATCTAAATAAAGGGAGAACTACACTTCCTTCATGTCTCAGAAGACTTAAAATTGCTAAGATGGCAAGACTCCTGAAATCTATCAACAGATTCACAATGGTGTCAATAAAGATCCCAGCTGATTTCTTCTGAAGAAATTAACAAACTGATCTTGACATCTATATGGCAAAGCAAAGGATTCTGATTAGCCAAAACGATCCTGAAAAAAAGAAAAAAGATAAGAATTCACATGTTTTGATGTGAATTCACATGTTTTGATTCACATGTTTCAAAACTTAGCACAAATATGCAGTGATCAAGATAGTGTGTCTCTTGAATATAAATGGAACCATAGAACTATGGAATAGAATCAAGAAGACAAAAGCAGACCCTTACACTTAACATCAAAACTTATAGTGTTTTTTTAAATTATTTTTAACCAAAACAACAACAACCATGTGAACAAGCCACAAAAGTAGAGAATATACTTGTAAATCATATATTTGATAAGGGATTTATATGTAGAACACATCAAATATTTCCTACAACAAAGGAACACAATTAAAAATAGGCAGATATGAATAGACATCTTTTCCCAAAGAAATAGAAAATATATATATCAAAGAACACATAAAACTGGTCAATAAACACATAAAAATAATGTTCAACATCTTTAGTCATTAGGGAAATACATATCAAAATCATAAGGAGCCACCACATCACACCCACGGGGAGTGAGGGGGAATAGAAAGAGCAACAGACATGACTGAGAATGTGGACAAATGCTAGTTATACTGTGTCCTAGAAGTTCTACTTCTGCAGACCCAAGAGAAGCAAAAGCATACCTCACAAAATACTTGTACAGGATAGGCTGAAAAATGGAAGCAACCCAAGTGTCCATTAACTGATAAGGGGACAAAAGGTGATGCATTGATAGGAAGAAATAAACAGGAACAAAACACCAACACATGGCTGCAACATGAGCAAGTGCTGAGATGATAAGGCCTGTGGCCGGGATGCTTGCATGAGCTGTCCTGAATGGGCAACTCCACTGGGGCAGAAAGCAGACTGGGGCCATTGGGAAGAAGGGGTGGCAGGTTAGTGCCTGCCATGGCTGTTGGAGCTTTTAAGGGGAATGGAAGAGTTCTACAAAAACACGGGGCCCATGCTCGCAAACCCCGTGCAGACTGAGCTCACCAGATCCTAGACTCAAAAGCGAGTTCCGTGATGCGTGAGTCACTTCTTGACACAACGATGATGATGACACATAAGGACAGAGTTGAAACCAATGGCATAGGAAGGCGTGTTTGGGACAAGGCTGACCTTGACTCCTTGTCTGCTCACCTCCCTCCAGAGGCCAGGCACCATCTCCATCCTCCTCTGGGTGACTCCTCACCTATTAGGAAATTACAGTAGCTGCTACTGTTACCATTTATTGTCACATCGCCTGGTTTTAGGTTACTTTCTATTTCCTCATATTTGTTATGAGCCCGGCACAGAGTGCTTTATACCACTGAGTCTTGAATAATTAGTGTCATAATTTGGTTCTGAAGATTGAAATTGGCTCCATTTGTCAGAAACAAAACTGAGTGCTGGGAAGGAAGGGAAATTTCCCTTAGTCATAAGAGAACTGCTGAGAGAACTGGAATCTGGGTGGCCTTGTGGTCCATCTATGATTCATACTCAGTACAGAATACACTGGCCCCATTCCAAACTCTGTCGCCTGTGATTGCCACCCCTTGTGATCTATGGTAATTCCATGTTACCTATGGAAGTTTTTAGCCCCACTCAGATCTAATGGCCTGTTTGAAGGTGTTTTCATGGCCCCTTCTCCAAGTTAGGTTCCTCAATTTCCATCCTATTTCAATCCCTTAGGCTTGTGAAGTTGCCATCTTGAACTGTTTCCTAGGTCTATCTTAAAGAAGTGTCCAAAGGTCAAAGAATAAGATTATGTTACTCCAGTCTTGCTATTCTAGGTGCCTTAAAAAGAAGGCACCAACCAGCCTTTAAAGTTAAACTTCATTTTGTATATTTTACAATGAGAAAAATTGAACTCAGAGAGGTTAATATCTTGTCTAAGAGCACACAGTCATAAAACAACCAACACAGGTCTTAAAACTAAGTCCTGTACTATTGTCACTACTGACCTGAATTAACTAGTAGACTATAAATCTCCCAGATCCTGAATATCATAAACAAACAAAGATTGATTACACTAGCTGGAAGGAGTCTGATGAAGAACTAAAATTCTCCAAGCAGCTGGAGGCCATAAATCTTAGGGGGAGCAAGTTAGTCTGAGGCTCAACTTATTGGTTGTAATTTACAAATCCTTAAATTTTCAGGACTCTTTGTTTGCAGAACTGGCCACTTTCTCTTGAAAGAGAAAAAACAAATTCTTTATTTAGTGTAATTTTATTTCATTCTGTCTTTTCCCTCACAGTGAGGTAGTGTCTGAGGGAGAACATTCCTTCGTTTCTCCCTCCTGCTCCTGGGGTGCCCTGTTCACAGAGTGTCTTCTAACTGGCATCACAAAAACAAACTAACAAACAAAAAACTCCAAAACCCCCCAAAACAAACAAACAAACAAAAAAACCTTAGCAGTTATTTTGTTTAGAGCATAAAATTTGCCTTTTATACTAAAGATATTTTCCCCTGCCACCTGGGGAGGCACCTGGTCTCCAGCAGAAGGCCAGCCTGGGAGCATGCCCACCCTGGTTTGCAGGTCCAGCCTCTGGATGCAGCACCAGTCCCAGTCAGGGGTGGCCTGCAGCCTTTGCATCTGCCATTGAAGCCAAACCAGGCTTTATTTTAATGAGGAAGCAGGTCCTGGCATGGCCTAAATTCAAGCTATGGCAACGGTAAGTGAATGGCAGCCCTGCCTGCAGACTTCCTGCAATTCTCCCAGAAATGAGTCTCCGCATTCCAGTCAAACAGAGCAGACTGGGACCCCAGGGTCTTTCATCTGAGAGGCCACTCCTGGCTCTCACTTTTACTTTCAGAATGAAAACCAAGGAGGTGTGGCTGAGCCAGGGACCTTGGAGGCAGGTCTGTGCTCCTGGCCAAGCATGGGCATTGCTGGAAGAGGAGGAAAATGAGAGTCAATCTGGCACCAGTAACTTCGAATGTGCAGTACTCATTGATTCAGGCTGAACATCCCCAGTGATGGTCAACACAATGCTTAAATGGTGTCAGATTTTGGAGCATTTCAGAATTTTTCAGATTTTCAAATTATAGATTCTCAACTAGTAAAATCTATGCAAGTTTCCAAATTAAAAAAAAAAAAAACACTTGAGATCCAAAATACTTCTTGTATCAAATATGTTGAGTAAGGTGTACTCAGCTCATGCACTGTGTGTGAGTGTGTAATATGTATATACATAAAATATGTGTACATGTTTATAATGTATTTTTATATATAAATATTTCTGTATAAAATATATTTGATATATAAAATTGTGAAATATTAAGAACTAGATCTGGAATTTGAACCCAGACCTGTATCACCCCATGAATTTGCCACTATGTCTCATGGTCTCACCATAGAGTAAAAGTAATATTTTCTTTTGTGATTCAATTAGACTACTTGGCAGACCACTTAAAGAAATAGTTCACCATTTAAAATTATTGATACATTGTTTGTGTGTGCTAGGAAATGGTCTAATATCTTTTTTCAAGAGAAGTAATAGAAACAACTATAATTAGAATAAAAGCAACATTAGCAGCTGTTGCTCCCTGTCAAGCAACAAGATCTGATGTATCTCCTCAGGACCTGCCTGAGGAGAATACGGGCCGAGCAGGATGATGAGTGTTGGTGGCAATGGAAACCCACCAGAGCCGGGAGGTCTGTCAGTGCAGGAAGCATAGCAGGAACTCGTTTATTGAGGGAGTTACACAGCTTTTATGTAGGGTGGGGGCTAGGTGGGAACCAATCAGCTTAAAGGTCAGCAAGGCACGGGGAATTCACGAGGGAGAGAGTTCCATAGGACTAAATGGCAAGCACGAGCTGATCACATTCACGGAACTACTGCTAACCAATCCCAGACAGTAGCGGGTGGAGATGAGCAGGCCAATCAGGGAGTTGCTGGGTAAGAACACATTTTTCAGTTTCCAGGGGAGAGTGGCAGTACAAAGAAGTCCAGGTAAACTGTTGGTGGATCAGGCAGTGCCACGTATGAGGAAGAGGTTGTCACGAGGGTGCAGCTGCCATTAGGGTGCATCCCCTACAGTATGCATCTATTTGCATGAATTTCTCTTCAATTCTTATTTGTGAACCTTTTTAAGCACAGCCTTCTCTTGCCAAAATACCCTATATTGTTCTAGTTTGAAACCTCTCAAAGGTAGGATATCTATAGGCTTTGTGTTAATTCTCTGCATTTGATGTAGGAGTAGGTGTTAATTAGTTGGGTTGAGTAACCCTTCCTCCTGTCATTCCTACTCAGGGCATGTTTGTTAATTGTTCTTTGTTGTTGTTGTTGTTATTCTCTTCTATTTATTATATTAAAGTATCACAGAACAGTGGTACTAGGGAAGAATAGAGTTACTTTAGATTATGTAGAGGGGAGTGAAAAGAGGGGAAAGGGTATGGGTGTAGGAAGAATAGCAGAGTGAAACAGATATTATTACCTCATGTATCTATATGACTGCATGACTGACATAATCCTACAATATGTACAACAGAAAAATGAGAAATTATACTTCATTTAAGTAAGATTTAGCAAAATGCATGAATTTATTCTACTGTCATGTATAACTAATTAGAACAAATAAAATATGACTGATGTGATCCTGCAAGATGTATTATCAGAAAAATGAAAGGTTAAACTGTATTCATGTATCATCTATCAAAATGCAAAATGCATTCTACTTTCATGTACAGCTAATTTAAAAAACTGACAATTAAAAAGTGTTCGAATTCATCATTCTCCATCTGGAGAAGATCAACCCTCAGCCATCATCAGACAAGCAACCCACTGTGGTCTCTCATAGTTACAGGATGATGCCCAGAGGTAACTTCCAGGATCTTTTAAATATTTTCTTTTTTCATGAAAATTGTAGTTCCTACCTCAGAGTAGTTGAGTCCCAGGCTTAAAAGGAAAATATTGAATGTCTGACATTTTCAATGCTTGGGTGTGGGGATCATTCCCCAGGAGGAATCTTGTGGTTTCCAATTAATTCATGATTTCCTTGGGCCTTGGATGAAGACTCTTCCCACTTGCCAGTGGGTGCATTAGTTCCAGGGGGAATACTGCAGGTTTCATCACAGAACTGCTTGTCTCATCCCAGCCTCTCTCTGTGGTAATGAGAACAAATAGTGGTCTGGTTCAACTTCGCTGATGTGTCCCTACAGGAGAACTTCAGAAGGGTGGGGACCCTTCTGAAAAAAAAAAAAAAGTGATTGATTTCCCGAGAGGCAAAGAAAGGGAACAGCATGGTGACTGGGGTGAACCGAAAACCTTCTGCAAACCTTCCCAGCCAGGTTGCCATCATAATCAACAGGGAGACCCTGTAGCTCATCAGGACAGGGTAGTGCAGAGAGTTGCAGATGGCTAGATAGTGGTCATAGGACATGAGTCCCAAGAGGAAAAACTCTGCCCCTGCCAAGGTCATGTAGAGAAACTGCTGCAAATTGCACTCTGCAGAGGAGATTGCCCTCTGGCTCATCACCTGGTCCACCAGCATCTTGGGCACAATTGGTGGATATGTACAGGAGGTCCCTGTGGGAGAACAAGCTGAGCAGAAAATACATGGGTGTGGGGAGCCACAGGTCCATGCAGATGAGCAGAATCATGGTTGTGGTGTTGGCTATGGAGATCACAAAGACCAGGAAAATGAGGGCAAAGGGAAACCAAGGGAAGTATCTGCTGCTGAACAATCCCAGGAGGATGAATTCAGCACACAGGGAGCCATTGCCCAACTCCATATAACTGCAGGCTGCTCAAGAGAGTTGGTACACAAAACTGAAAAATGCCTACTTGACTTAAAGAATCACAATGTGGCCATTAACAAAACAAGGCTCATGATTGTGATCTCATGAAGCTCAGATGAACAGCCTGAGCAGGTATCTCAGCATCATCCACTCAATAATAGGATGTCCACCTTGTGACCTTGACTTGCTAACTTAAAGGTCATGATGCAGCAAGTTCATCTCCTTTTGTTTAAAGACCTCTCTCTCTCTCTCTCTCTCTCTCTCTCTCTCTCTCTCTCTCTCTCTCTCGTACCATCCTAACCTACAGAGGAGCCATCTTGTTAATTAGGGAAGAGGGGAGGGTGAGACAGAGTGGCTCCAGGTTCCGCTTGTTCCAGGCAATGGTCCTCATGCTGCAAACTCAGATCCACATGTCAAGAACAGGTATTGTGCTTACAGGAAGATGACCACATTGAATTCACCTCATTTGTACAATTCTTGAATGTTTTCACATTGTAAAATTTGATGCTTAACATATTTATTATGTGCTCAGTATTTGAAGGCAAAGACCCTCTGCCGAAGTGTGAACCACAGAGCTCTCAGCTGTGAGGAGCAATCCAGAAATCAGCAGTGAAAAAACTGTCAACTGGGAAATAATATTTAGGATCAGGAGTTTTATCTTCCTTCTTTCAGCAGAAAACTATAAATTATTAACACAAAATTTACTAATCTGGTGAAGTGAATAAATGCAATAATTACTGTATAATGTTTTAATAAAAAAATGGAAAAAAATTAACTGATTTATATATTACTAGAAGTTATGATTTTCCAAGGTACTTTAATCTTAAATTTGTAGTCAGACCATGCACATACAACTATTTCAGTTACATAACATTTTACCAAATATATGAACACTGTGGGTCACTTGGACAATTTATTTTGACATCATAGAGACCTAAATTGTGCAGACTGTTGTCCAGTAGTCCCATGATGCTGTCAAGTACCTGAAACATTACTTTAAACCAAAGATAAGCTGTAACTATACAGTAATTACAGAGATCTGGTGGATCATAAATATTGAATTACTTTCCCCTACACCTCATTAAAAACTAGAGGACTCTCTACCTACTCCACAGAGGAAAAAAGTGAGAATGAAAGAGAGTTAGACAGTTCACAGAGTACAGGGCTGAGCTAGAGCAAGGCAGTCTAAATGCTTTAGGTTGGTTTTCATTCAGCCAGAGTGGATAGTGAGTGTCATTAAATAAACATGAATTAAACAGTTAATTATCAATGTCTCTGCAAGTCAAACATTTAGATTTTGAGTGGATCCAAAAGACTGTGTCAGATCTGGTTCCTTGTTGCACAGAGCACAGGGAGGAGGGTTGTGTAGAGCACTTGCAGTGTGTGTGACTGGACTGTCATACAAGATGGCTTTGTTCAGAATCTCCAGGGTTTCAACTTCTGTCTGGTGCACAAGAGAGAAGAAGAGGGAAGAACAGGGACAGGGAGAGGACAAGGTAGTGACAGCAATACAAGCTGGAGTCCAGAACTGCATACACAAGGTCCAATGAGGACACACAGTACACTTTGCCACAGCCACCAAGGATGGATATATACAATAGAGAGTTAACCTCATCCCTCCACTACTGAGGAGATACACTCCAAGTGCACTGGAAGGATCTGAGCAAGGCAGGCCTGACCGATTCCCACACCATTCATTCTTCTTGTCACATGTGCTAACTGAAAGAATCTCCTTAAGGTGCAGGGAGAAACTTTCCCACAGGCTTGCTGCACCATGGTTCTGACTGTCAACTAGGGAGGAGTGGATGATGGGAGCATGAAGTCCAAGCTCTGTGGTCCTTGGCTGAGTTGTCCAGCCTCCCCGGGCTCACCAATCTCACCCTGCTCCCTTTCTTCACACCTCTCTCTCACTGAACAAGAAGAGCTGGACCAAACTCCATTCATATTATTCTTGACTTATTTCCAACCAGGACTGAATTAGGGCCTTCAGTGTTCATCTCTGCATCTTCCAATCTCAGAAAAACTCAAACCGAGTGTACAGCCAGAACTGCCTGTGAGAGTGTTGACTGTCCTTGAGTGTCTGGTGGGTTCCTCTATCCCCCATAGCACATCTGGTCCTTGCCCTGCATTTAACAGGAATCCATGAATGTCAGCATAGCCAAGACCCCTCACCTGACATTTCCCACAGTGACTTTCCATCTATTGAACCCACAGCTCCATTCTTACCTGCAGACCCTGCTCGTCCAACTGCCCAAGCTCTCCCCACCCTTCTGGTGCCTATACCTCAGCCACAGCTTCCAACTTATGAAGACTTCTTTGTGGCCTTTAGAAATTAGGGGATCACTTATTATTTTTCATGTTAAATGTCTTGAGTGGTTTCCTCTTTAAGGTCCTTCATTCACTGCAAGTTAGACTTCCCTGTCAGTTCCTTCTCTCCATGAGGCCCTTGCTTCTCTAGCTCTGAACCATATTTCTCTCCTGCTTTGGGGGTACCTGTTTCTGTGTGAGTGATAGGACTCCCTCTGCAGACATCTCCCTGCCTGGAGCAGTACCTGACTGTCCCAAGCTGGGTTTGACATCTCCTTTCTATTCTTACCCATTACCATCACTGGAGCCCAGTCATGTTTACTGAGCAGGTACTACATATTTGGCACTGTTTCAGGCTATGTTCCTTGTAGCAACCCTGTGAGACAGGTTCTGTAGTGTCCCCAGTTATGACAAGGATCACCATCACAGATGGCTTTAGTAACTCACAACTGACAAGGAAAGTCAGGCCAACTGGGTTTCCACTCTCCTCTCAACTACTTTTTGCACCACCTTGTGATTCCTACTGCTGTTGCCTAAAGCAGGGGCCTCACTTAACAAGGGCTGTGCCTCCCAGCTGATCTCCTAGCTCTCCATCTGAGTCTCTGCATACTTCTTTTGTGGTCTCTGGGCAGCATGGTGAATGAGACTCAGAAACCTGACTGAAACAGGAGGATCGATTAGAAGCTACCAGAATGAGGGACCAACAATGTGTCCATATCCTTTTCCCTGGCTACTTGGCTCCTCAGGGACAGAGAATCCTGTGTGCAGAGCCAGGGCTTCAGATGGAGGTATCTGATTCTTAGCCATCTCTCAGCAAATGTGCCAAATGCAAATCATGTCTGGCACTGCTGTGGACCCTGGGGACAGAGCACTGAGCAACCCTGACCTGGGCCCTGCTCCCCTGGAACTTGTGGTCAAGAAGAGGTATAGGGGCACAATATGCAAGAATATAAATAGACCTGATCTTCACACTGTGAAGGAGTGTGCAGGGGGTCATGAAAACAAAGCTGCTCTGGGTTGAGGAAGCCCCTCTAATGGGAGCCAACCTGGAAGAGGCGGGGGAAGCCCAGGCCAGGCAGAAGCAGAGGCAAACTCTTCAGTTCTCACATGGTATGGGTGATGCTCATCTGCACCTCTCCAGTAAAAAGGGACCTTCCACAGGCTTCCAACCTGAGATCCTGCACCAAATGTGCCTACCTGCCCCAACAATTCCACACCCTCTGCCTGATGGAGGCACCTGTTCTCCACACAATTGCCTACCAATTCTGTCCCCACATGCTTCTCTAGGTTGCTTCTCTAGGTACTTAGAAGTCTGTTACCTTGAATGTGCCTCATTTTGCTGAGACCTCCCAGGCCCACTCCGCTGCCTGTCCTGAGGTAAAAATGAGGCAGGTAAAGATCTAGTCACCTATGGCATTTCACTTAGTCCTCCTAACAACTCTAAGGAATAGGCTGAGAGGGTAAAAACCAGGCAAAGTTCAGTAGCAAATGAGTGGAGGCCCCAGGCCTTAGATCCAGGTAACAGGCCTTAGATCCAGATCACAGACATTCAGAAACCATGTGTTATGGCTGAAAATGTGTGAATGAATGAATGGAATGTTCAGGCCATTAGGGAGTTTTTGCTGGATGAGGGTAATGCACTGTCATTGTGGTTGCACATCAGTGTCTTGTAAGCCTTGTCAGCCCATTCCACTTTCCACTAACACAGCGGAGTATCCAGAGACTTTCTCTGAAGACATTTCCAGTGTGATCTCTGAATCAGTCTTTCTCTCTCTGCCCCATCTCACCTCAGTCTCCAACCCCAGAACCACAGGTTCCTCCAAGTTATCATGGTACAACATGTGCTTTTGGGTGATTGTGGGGACTGGTAAAGAGCATCAATACAGCTCAGGTTACTGAACCCCTGCCCTCATCACCCATTCTAGACCAGGCTCCTATTCCATAGGCACTGAGCACCTGGTCTTGTAAATTTCTGGGTTGGGTGCTGGGAACAAGGCCTCACAAGTCCTCAAGAACCTCAGGGTCTGGCCAGGCACTGTGCAGTGCCAGGATCACAGTTACAGTAGCTAACAGGATTTACTTTTGGTAATTCATACATTTGTTTATTTATTGCAGAGAGCTACACTTCCAGACCTATTTACTTTTGAGACAGGGTCTCGCTACCCTGCTGAGGCCATCAGTAAACTTGAAATCTCCCTGCCCTAGTCTCCCTGCTGCCAGGATACAGGTGTGCATCACCATGTCTGGAAATAAAGCTTCTGAGCATATACTCCTAACCTTTGAATTGTCTACTTACATCATGTGTATGTAATACTATCTGCTTATTAGGAAAACATATTATTTTTCTTTATAGTACAAGTAAACAGAAATACAAGCTACAGTATTTTCTCACTTTAACCCAATGCCATATTTAGCCTGTGCCCACGGGAAAGAACTGGAAGAAATCACTTTTCCCTGAATCCTGGACATGGCCTGAGGGATTATTCAAATTGTTTAGATGAACCAACCTTAACAGAAGGGACAGTAATATTTCTCCTGAAATCAGAGGTCAGGTCTCCACAATAAAACTAGGAGAGTTCTAAGAAAAACAATGTCACCAAGTGCCCTGCAGAGAGCCAGGCTGAAGGGGCACTGGTTATAGAGGTATGGAGTTAGAGAGAAGCTCAGAGAGGAGGAGAGGGTGGGCAGGCACCACCTGGGTGTGGCATGAGGCATTCAGAGGTGGAGGAGAGAAGTACACGGTAAGGAGTCAAGCATCTATTGGGGAGTGGGTAGGACACTATTTGTACAAGGATCACAGGTGGGCTGGGGAGGGCAGATTGGGATGAAGCTAGGGAGGAACGAAGTCCAAAGAGACCTCAAGTACTGACTGCTTTAAGCTACTTCAGAAGTGTCAGAGACCACAGAAGTGTTCTGCAGAATGATAGACTTAATCAAACAGGACTGTTACCCAATAGTGGGGTAGGTCTTGGTTTGGGGTGACTGGTTTGAGGGAAAGAAGCATGACTGGAACACCCCAGAGTAAAGGTAGGAATGATGGCCCTTCAGGGGCTTGAGGAATGAGACTGGAGATGGGCAGGTTCAGTGGCTGTTAAGGGGGTTGATTTAAGTGAGTAGTGGAGATTCCTCCCAGTGTACTATGGAGTCTTTCCCTCATGAAGAACAGAGAGGGTCTGGGAAATGTGAAGGAGCAGGCAGGATGAGTGACTGCCAGCTGTATGGACTGAGGGAGGGAGGTTGGGGACTGACTCCTGGCTTCTAATTTGAGGAAGTAATACCCCAGTTGCCTTGTTTGGCCCGAGGGTGTTCTGGAGAAGCAGAGGGTGGCAAGGGATTCTGATGTCCTAGCTTTTCAGTGGGCCAGTTTGAGGTCCCTACAGATGGGACAAGGGAAGGTATCTGGGAGATGGTCAAGTGGTGGATCTGGAGCTCATTTGAGGCTCAGTGTCATTTAGGTGGTGCTGTTGCTACAGGACCAGATGAATCCCACATGAGTGTGCATGGTGAGAGGAGTGGAGGGGAGGATGCTTTCATCCTACAGGCCAGGGAGCAGTGCCTCCAGAGTCCACTTCCCTGAACTTTCCAAAGGAAGGACTAGGACAATGTTAAAAGCCTAAATGCCTTTTATTGTATGAAAATGAAACCAAAATATAAACGAAGTCAAAACCTAAAAACACTACAAAATACAACTACTTCTAAAGAAAAATTATTGAAAGGCACTCCTAGTTGAATGCCAAAATTGCAGCTGCTTGGGAGGCTGAGGCAGAAGAATCTTAAGTTCAAAGCCAGTCTCAGAAACTTAGAATGGTCTCATCTCAAAGAGAAAATAAGATGTGGTAGAGATGTGACTGAATGCCCCTGAATTCAATCTGTCGTAAATACACACTGAAACACACACACACACACACACACACACACAACACAAAATCACAGAGAAAACAAACAAACAATAATCAAAAGAACAGAACATTTCTTTTTACATGGAAAATGTTTGGTCTGATCTCAATGTGGATGCATTTCAAGGCATCTGATGTGTCTCAAGATGCCAGGCAGCCCTGGAATCCTCCCTCTCTGCAGATCAGAGATCAGAGCAGGCCCCTACCTCCCCATGACCAGCCTGAGTGATCCCACACTGACCCTGTCCTTGCCTCTGTGGCCCCATAGTCCTCACCCAGATTCAGGGGATTCACGTGGTACTCTGTGTAGAACTTCTGTGTTCAAGCTCTCGCGGGTACTGTTCCCAAAGGCACTGGTTCTGATGAACCTCATCCTGAATCACCTTCTCTCTCTGGTGTCTGGCCATGGCCTGAACATGCTGTGTGCTGTGAGACTGTCCAGGTCTCCTCTGTCTGGAGATGCATTCTCCAGGCAACAGCTTCCAAGGCTGTCTCCTGGCAACAGAGTTCTATTTGGAATGCTGCAGCCTCTAGCCTTAGCCCTACCCTGGGCTGCCCAGTCCCCATCCTCCAACCACTGTTCCCAGTTCCCTCTTGTCAGGACCCCAAGCTGGCACTGGACTCACCTGCCCCAGCCTCTCCTATCAAAACCCCGAAACTGGAGCTGTTCTTGGACATCATCAGAAAAGGGCTCACCATCCAGTGTCAGACCCAGGGAAGGGACTGATCGCTGAAACTCACCCTGGCAGTCATTTCCTAGAAAAGATTTGCAGAGGAGTCAGGAACCCCTCACACATTGAAGCAGATGCACAGAATCAAGACTTATGGCTAGCTCACTCACACACACACACACACACACACACACACACACACAACACTTACACAGAAACACACACACCAGAGGTTTCCCGAGAAAACTTTCTGTCCAGTGTGATTATAGACAGAACCACACTTTCCCTATTGAAGATCCTAGGACTTCAAATTTCTAACTGCAGTGACATACACATGGAAGGAAATTTCCCATCCTGATTCTTTCTGAGCACACAGTTGAGGGCTGCTGAGTGCATGCACACCCTGTGAAACCCATGCCCAGAGCTGCTTCATATTCCTGAGCTGCTCTCCTTGACCCCTCCTCCAGTCCCTGGTCACCACCTCTCCACTTCCTATTTCTAGAGTCACCTCACTGGATGCTTCATATAACAGAGTTCACTTTAAAATAGCCCAATATGACCTCACTCTCTGGGTCTCTTCTGAACCATTAAGCACCCCACCCTGACTCCAAAGCCTGAGCTCTTCACACTTTGGACATTTTCCCTTAATCCATTCATGCACTTGTAACATGGGTTGTTCCTGGAGTACTTAGGACAGGAACAAATTTTAGACACATTGACTGTATGGATGTTCTGCAGGTTCTTGTGTACAACCAGCTGTTCCAGGGCTCCTTGCCTCAGTGCCTGCTGCTTCTGCCAGCTCCTGCAGCTGGCTGATCAGCAGTAGAGAGGAGGAACTGACTCTCTGGAGAAAGGACATGCTGAAGCTCTTTCTGCCAATCTACTAAGACAGAATGAAGGGAAATACAGATAGTTGTAGGACAAGCAGTATCTGGTTGTGGAACCAGAGGTCTTGAAACTGACCACAGAAATGCTCCAGCTTGAGTTTTGGGGCACCACCCCACTGTGTTCCCTGTGTCCTCATGCTCAGTAATCTGACAAGATCATCAATCCCTGGGACTGTGACCTGCGCCCATAATAAGGAGACCATCTCCCCTGGGTGAGGTTTGTCCATCATGTCACCTGATTAAGGAGGTTGGATTGTAGGTGAGACTGAAGAATGGGAAACTAGAATGGAGGGCTTAGAGGAGGAGAGGGAGTGAAGATGGGGGAGTGACTAGGAAAGGGGAGGCAGATAAACATGAGGGTGGCAAATAGATGTTCTGGGGGTTACAGAGGAAAAGTTGGGCACAGAGCCCCTCTAGACAGGGTTTTGGGAAGGGAACTTACCAGGAAGAAGAGGGAAAGTAGTGGATCAGAAGCCATAATGGAGGACTTTGACTTTGGAGAAGGCTGAGGCCTGACAGCCTGCTGGGTCAGGGGATGGAGGCACATGATAGGGTCAGAGTGTGGGGGCACAGGAAAGAGAGTGCAGGGACTGAGGTGCAGGGATGGGAGGAAGCTTCATGGTCATCTATTTGCAAGGCAGAAGGCAGGCACTCCAGGCTCCTCACTGGCAGGCCAGTGACTAAGTCTGTGCCACAAGGTCTTCCACAGTTCTCTCCTCAGATTCCATGAAGAAAGTCCCATTATGACGTGCACATGCCCCACCCTGTAGGTCCACTGAGTAGACCCCACCAACCAGGTACTTTACCATGACTAGGTTTAATAATGGTCACACAAAACAGCAGAGGAAAAGATGCTGTAATAGCAATCCATGTCTTTGGGTTGACATGCATTTTGCCTTGGTAGGCAGTGACTGATCAGAGTGCTTGGAACTTAGGCATGTGGTTCAAAAGTGAGAAGGCAAAGTGGAATCAGTGTCCTAATGGATAAAATCACTGCATTTCCCAGAGCCATTTGTCATAATTTGTCTGAATAGAGTTAGTGAGAGGAGAGAGGAGGTGTCTTTTCTGCAATGAAGAGGACTCTGGACAGTAAGGATTGTGCTGCCCCAGGCAGGCAGAGGGGTCAGAGCTCATGGTACCAGTAAAAATTTCAGAAAATTCTATGTCTTTAGTGCCAAGAACATATCAGAAGTGCCCAACATGAGTGGGATGGAGAGTTTTGAGGATCTAAGTCTAGCAATAGAGAAATAATCTCTCAAAGTGGGGTTTTATTTCTAGTTATGAATCCTCTCCATTCTGTTGTGTAGAGAAGACCTAGATATTTACCTGGAGAAGAGCTCCTTATACAATAACCCAGTCCCCATTCCCAGGAGGAAGTTGGACTTGGGAATCTCTCCAGATGAATGCCAGCAGGGAAGTCCCTCCTTCCTTTTTGTGTAGTTTGTCTAAGCAGTGAGTGTTCAGGGTACAGACAATTTTCACTGGCTATGTCCTCCCAGTACTAGAGATAGAAATCCCTGTGAGGGGCAGGTCAAGTCCTGCAGTGTTTCTTGGGTCTTCAGTTCTCTTGGAGAAGATAGAATGTTGAATGGGTAACAATTCTCAATTCATAGTCCCCAAATCAAGCATAGGTGACACTTGTGCAAAAATTAGAATCTTTTCCTGGAGGACATGTCCATCAAGTTCATTGTGGCTGGAAATTAGGAAATCATTAACACAAGGCAAAATTGCTGCTTAGTACAAAGCTTAAAAAATTGATCCCATTATTCACAAACTTCCCAGCAGAGTCAGCTGGACCAGAACTGGGCTTCAGAGTGATCATGGAGTTCAGGGTAGACTTATGACACACAGAAAGTCCGTGTGGGCAGTGTCTTTATGCAAAGAAGATGTGCATGCAGTCAACAGAGCCAAGTGAGTGACAGGTGGTTCTGAGTATGATTCCTGGGCTGGATTTTTCCAAGGGTGTCAAGGACCTGGGGAGGTAATTTGATCCTTCTCTCCTTCTCTTTTCCTACTGCTGAAAGTTTTGACTATGGACTGCTTACACAAATTAGGTTGTATGGCTAAAAGTAACCAAGTTCAGGTGATGCCTTAAGAGGAGGCAGGTCCTTCAGAGGCACTCTACCTGTACACTAAGAGTAAAAGGACTTAAGGAGACCCTAAGGAGATTTGAACCCAGAGACAGTCATGGACAGCTCCAGGGAAGTGGGGAGTGGGTTTTGCTTTTCATTCCCTATCTAAGTCTAATGCTTCACAGTTCATGTAGAACACTGGGCCTCATCACCTGAGATCTGACAGCAGCCCAGTGAGGTGGCCTGGGGAAAGGCTGTGCCTCCTGTTCTTTTCCTTTGGGTTTTGGCATTGACAGATAATGGTTGACTTGCAAGATCACAGCACTGCTGAGAGATGGACCTGAGTGTGAATGTGTTCAGTTCCCTGAGGACAGGACTCCTGAGTAACTGGGGACTCTGAATCATGACCTGACTGACCCCTGACCCTAGGACATCCTGCATTCCCTTTCTCAAGTATTCCTGCTCAAGCTTCATGGGAGAACAAAGTTGATGCTCTGGAGGAGGTAAGGGCAGACAGGTGCCGGATTATAAATCCTTCATTTTCCTCTGACTTCAAACACCAAATATGACAGTTTCTTACAAGGGAGTGCTCAGAGAGTATTTGGAAAGGGACACTCTGAAACCCTCCATTCCCACCATCTTCACACTGTCAGATGCCTCAGTGTGTTTGGGAGGACAGGTGATCACACTTAGGGACCTGGGACCCTTGTCTCCCAAGTGACTCAGAGTCCAGGATATTCCAAACGAACTGCCACAGGATCTTCCTGTGGAGAAGTAATTTCCCTTCACTGAAATACCTTGTAGGAATTCCATGTGAGTTGACAGAAGAAGCGTCATTGGGCTGGTACTTGGTTATCTACAGAGCTAATTCTGTGGCTCTATGATCTTGGTGTTTTCTTGGTTCACCAGCCTGGTGAGGAGGGGTTATGCTGCTGGAGCACTGAGTGGGAACCTACCTTCTTCTTCCTTCCCTACCACAAACTCTTCATCTAGGGCTGTGAGGGCCATGGAGCATCTTACCTCCTCTTAGGTGGACCCATTCTTAGCCACAAATTAAAATTACTGAACATCAGGAATAATGAACTCTTGTTCTTTTTGCAGTCCTGAGTGTGAATTTGTTGACTGAACCAGTTCCCTCGGCAAGTACTTCCAAACCAATGCAGAGGGAATGAGTCACAAGGAGAGATGCTCTTTGAACATGGAGGCTCTCTGCATCACATTTGTGGGTGTGTTGCAACCAAGGTGAACATTCAGTGAACATTTCAGTTCTTAGTTGTTTCAGTAATCACATCTTGTAGTGTTTAGCTAATAGGCCTCAAATGAAAGTGTTCAGAATACAAAAAAATACAAATCCCAGAATACAAATCCCAGTTCTTACTGGAATTTGGAGATTTGTGGTGTGCTGGGGAATCCTTAGTATGCCAAACCTCTACCAGCCAAAATTCTTCCTAAGCAGCGTCTCCCAGCCTCGGAGTCTGTGATGTGATCAGAAGCACATAGTTTTTAAAAATCTCTTTCACACTAGTGATTTGGAAATGTCTGCAGACCTATGTGCACAATCTGCCTTCAGTTTTCAGACCTCTGAGACTCTCAGATGATGGGTAGTGTTTAGGCCATCTCTAGACTGGAACATTCCAGGCAGACATGACAATGCTGAATTCCCAGGCATATTGTCTCAGGACTGATTGAATGGCCACTCCAGGTTATCATTTAGAACATCCACACTGCACCTGGGGTGCAAGCACACATCTGGCTCTTCCACTCAACAGTTTACCTCAGGCCTGCATCACTCTTCTCTGTCATGGTCTATCCATTTGTAGAGTGGGCACAGCAGACAAAAAAACCTATCTTATACTGTTGGGATGATTGTGGCCCCAGTCCATGCAGGGAGAGAATGTGTTCTGAATTTTACTGTGGAATTTGCCATTGAGAATTGTACTAGTTACCTGGAGGATTGTCTAGGGCAAAACAGACACAAACACACACACCCCAAGGCACACTTATTCCCAGCCCCTAAGTGTAACACCACTGACTCTGGGGACATGGGGATGTGGTCAACTTTGTGAATTGACAGACATGTTTCTGTAGTGAGTTCCCAGTCCTGATTCCCACATCTGGGTGACCTCATGGTGGTGCTCTATATTCCAGCAGGCAGCAACTCCACAGGTCTTACTTGGAGTGAGTCTTCAGATAGCCTTTAATTCTGGAATACAATTTCCTGATTTTCTTAGTGCCCTGGAGTTGGGGAGAGGAAAATGCTCTGTGGTCCAGAACACCCTGGGAACTGTCTGCATGGAACTTTGGTACTCTTAAACACTCCAGGCAGCCTTGATGGGAAATAGCAGTGGGTTCAATGAAGAGTTGCTCTAATAAAATACCCAAGTCTGGATGCTTTATAAAGAAAAATCTTAATTCAGGTATCTTTTTTTTTTTGTCTCAAAGCCCAATATCAGGCAGTCTAATCTGTGTGCACTCTAGTGAGGATTCTGATGTCATGAGCATCAGAAAGGGAGTCAGTCATACACAGAAGGGTGCATGCTGTTGGGTGGCCTCACTGTACACAAAGTCTCTCCTCTGGGAAACACCTGACTCTGTAAGCCCATCATTACACACTTGTAGGGTCATGCCCTGTGCCATAAGCAACCTGCAGTGGACCACAGGTCTCATAAGGACCTCCACCTCAGCACTGACATGCTTGGGACCAAGCCTCCATCCCATGAGCCTTTGGGGAACATGTTAAATCACATCAGTGGAGGACACTGACATTTGGAGAAAATGAGTGATGTACCAGAGTTCCACTTCTGGGATCAGGAATATAGTTGATTCTGTGGCACCAAATATCCCTAATAAACTGAATGTTCAGATTTATACCCTAGATCACTAAAGCAGGAGCTCCTCTCACTCCCTAAAACAGCAAAACTTCTGGAGGGAGAGCAGTTTCCCTAGAATAGGTGGCAGGGCCAAGAGAAGGACTCAGGCCATGACCAACCTTCTGCTTTTCTGACTCTCAAATGCAAAACAGTTTACCTCAAGCCCTTCTGAAGGACTGGGTTAGGTTCAAATTTAGGATCTTCACTCTCTACTAAGTTCACACTGTCAACTGTTCCCTCTGACCAGCTGAGAACCATGGTGACAACTCTTTGCCTGGCTCTCCGACTATCAGAATTCAGGTGTTACAAGTCAGCTGCCCCTGAACAGCTCTGCCAAAAACAGCTTCTCTCCTCTGGGAAGGCCCTCATGATCAGTTACTGCTGATTAATTGAAGACAGGCCTCCAGTCAACTGTTTTGGTGGCTAATGAATTAAGTCTGTAATTACCCTGTCTCAATATTAACGGAGCAACTTTGCAGCCTGCCTGAGCACTGCTGAAATGACCCTGGTTACCCAACAGTGAGCACCTGCTCTGCTCTCTGCTCCCTCATCAGAGGCCTATCTTCACATCTCTCCTGAGACCATTGGTGGAAAGAGGTGAAGTCACACGTCCTCTGGTTGTCCCTCAATAGCTGCAGCCTGGGACCCACCTTGGCATGCTCCCTGATGTCACACAGGCCTCCTTACCTCTGTCATTACATGCCCACTCGTTACCCAATGGCACTGGTGTCCCTCATCACCATCCTTGGCAGCACCCAAAGGGCAGGCCTCCTGTCCACATCAATCTCATTTATTTTCCACTTTGTGATTCCTGTCTTATTTCCTAAAAATCTCTAAGTCAAGATGAATAATATGTGCACTACATCTGTCAACATCTTTCAGAAAAGGATGGCTTTTTTGCCCATTTCCTCTAGGACTTTCTGTGAGAATTGTGATCCTACTGATCAAATGAAGCATGTACTACTTCTGACAACAGTAATTAAATACCTCTGATGATTATTTAATGGGTATTTAAATGTCCACAGACATTTGTCTCATTTTCTAGACTAGGAAGCAGACACTCAAGACATGAGGCCAATTCCCACCTCTATACCACTGGGGACTGGCAGAGCAGAGTGTGGAAGCCAAGATTTTCTTTCCACAGAACCCACAGTCAGGCCTGCCATCCCAATGAAAAGACACACTCCTACCTCCTGAGGGGCACCTAGCATCTCTTTGGGAATTAGCTAACAATACTGAAACCATGCATTTAATTAGGTGGAATGCTGCCTATGAAACAACAATTAGCACTTAAACATTGCTCCTTAACATCTGCTTGCTCTGAAGGCATGTTTCTTAATTAAGCACTTTCTGCAGCCCCAGGAGGCAAGGGAAGGTGTGTGGCTGACTTTCCAGGGAAACCTAGAGATGAGGAAGTGGGCATGGTTTGTCCTGGGCCAGTGTCCTTGGAGCCTCAGGACAGGACCCAATGGCCTCCATGCATTCACCTCATGGACAAGAAGAAGGACCTCAGTGGTGATGGTTCTCTGAATCTTTGGACAAGGGCCTTCTCTTCCCTGGGGCTTCAGCTCATGTATGTACCCCCTTGCTTTCCTCTAGGGCTCTTGCCAACCCCAGGTTCATAGGAAGGTGAGAGGGGACAGTTCCTGGGACCCAGGAGGACAGAGTCCTGCAGAGAAGCAGAAGCAGCTGTGTGATCTGAGCAGAGCCAGCCTACGGCCATGCAGAAAGGAGGGGCCAGAGGAGCAAGTTGGTTAACACCCTTTCCTCCCATCCCTCACATCCTGCCTGCTGTCCTCTTTGCTTAAACCAGGACAGTATTCCTCCACTGCAGCCCACCCGGGTCAGTCTCCTGGACCTGGTGCAGAGAGGAGAAGCAGGAGATTGCACCCAGAGGGGCATCTGGATGTCCCCCAGAAGCACCTTCTGGAAACTTCCACAAATCCACAACTCCTCCACCTCTAATCCCCATGGCCATCCCTTCAAGCATTTGGAAGCAAAGTTGAATCAAGTGTGAGCCCGAGAGCAGGGCTCCAGCTGGGGTGGCTAAGTTGCCCCCAAACATCCTCCTCGACCAACATGGTGGATTACATTGCTCAAGATGTAGCACTGATCCCACATACTGCTTTTGCAATGAGATGTTGATGGTCCCCATCAGGAGAGAGTCTATGTCCTTTCCTCTTGAATCTACACGGTCCTGGGGCTCTGTGGCTTCAAGAGGCTAGGTCTTAAAGAGAAGTGCACCTGCCTTTCTCCCTTGGGAGTTCTGACCCCAGTTGCAAGTGTGGTTCTGAAGCTTCCATGCTGGAGAGACCATGGGAGGGTCTCTGAGATAGAGAGACAGAGCCCCAACATCCCAGTCCCGTGATGTGTGTGTAACTGTGGGGTGGCATTCAGCAGGTTCCAGCTGTCTTTGCTCAGTGCCACAAGCCACTCATTCACAGCCCTATAGACAGGCTGCCTGAGTGTGAATTCCATTCCTGCCATGCATGCCGTGTGTAACTTTTGGGTAAGTAATTTCACCACCTTGACCCTCTGTTTCTTCATCTAGAATTTTACAAGGGTTCTTGTAGATGCTCTAAGAAATGGGTTTGATATAGAGTGCCGATTATTGATTAATAGCAACAATCCTTGATTCTTCAGAGCCACTGGTTTTCATCTCAGTAAGTTCTATGTGTTATCAGGGTCCCAATCTCCCCCCTGTGAAATAAAGGGTAATTTACAAGGTCCATATGGTTCTGTTTTCCCAGTTTTGGAAATATTTTATATAGTCATCTGCTTGGGGCATAGGGGATTAGACTGCAGACCACTCAAGCCCTCCTCAAAGCTGAACCACCTGCACATAAGCCCCCTGTTTTCAAATTGTAGAGATTCCCCCTCCTTAAGACACTTTAGTCTTCCCAAAGCATCACACCATGTAAATCTGTGTGACTCTGGGCTAATGGCATCTTGAAGAGTTCTGTGGGCACATCTGAACCACTCTATATGGAGGACCTATCTTCTAGATTAAAGATCTAGAGAGCCCTCTTCGCAGTGAACCTGAGGCTGCTAAGAACACTGGGTCAGAAACCACACCCTCCTATTCCAATACTCTGTCTCTCTCTTTGAGAAACCCAGTACTATCCTCACCCCCATTAGCTGAGACATCCATTGATTCATTGACATCTGCAGGATTAGTTCTGACTCTATCAGCTTCTCAAGGGGTAGAAGACTGTGGCTATGTCCTGGACCTGAGAGAGGAAAATGCCAGAACCATGAGCCAAAAGCAGCCTCTTCTCTTTATAAGTTAATTGCCTCGGGTATTTTTTCTCATACGTTCACAAACCAGCTGACCACCGGGCCACACGTGGCCTAGAAATAGCTTGTTTAGCCAACATTTTGTTGAAAGTAGTGCTTTCACCTAAAACTCTCTTGAAAAATTGGAAATTCTGAAAACTGTGGATTGCATAGAAATAACTGCTGGAGTTTGAGTTGTGGTCACCTCCTTCATGGATGGATATTTGCCTCTAGAGGTCCATCTCCCTTCCCTGACTTCACGTGGTTGTGGTGGAAGATTATTCAGAAACACAATACTGACTTTTGTTTTCCTGCTTGTTTACCTTACCAGTTTTCATTAATTATTCAGGAGTTACTTTCCATAATCCTTTTGTTTCAGTCCAAATGACTCTCTGTGACATGTCTTATAGGTCACCACTAGCAATGTGTTTCCTTGACTTTCATTTATTGGGAACATCTTCATTTCATCTTAATTTTTGAAGCATAATCTTGTTGGATCCAGTATTCTTGGTTGGCAATTTTATTTATTTATTTTTATTTCAGGATTTGAACTGAGCCTTCTGACCTCCATGATTTCTGTTGAGAAATTGGCTATTAATTTCACTGGGGATCGCTTGTATGTGAAAAGTCATTTCTTACTGTTTGCAAGATTCTTATTGTGTTAGATTTTTAGCCATTTAATTATAATTATGTCTTGATGAAAATCTCTTTGGATTTATTCTACTTAAGTTGATTGAGCATCTAATGTGTCAATTCATGTATTTTATCCTTTTTTGAGAGTTTTGAGGGCGCTATTCAAATATTTTCTTCTTTCCTTCTGGACTCCAATAAATCATATGTTATTATAATTGATGGTGACCTACAAGTCCCTTAGCTTTTCTTGTCTCTTCATTCTTTTCTTTCTGTTTCTCAGACTGGATAATTTCAATTTATCTATTTTCACGTTCAATGATTCTTTTTTCTTCCTGTTCAAATTTGTTGCTGAACAACTTTAGTGAGACATTTTTACTTCAGTTACTGGAACTTTCAGATCCAGAATTTCTATTTGGTTCCTTTTTACTTCCGTTTTACAGATACTTACATTTAGTTCTTGCATCTTTCTTGATTCCTTTCAGTTCTTTGTTCATGGTTTTCTTTAACTTTTTAGAAATATTTTGAATAGTTGATTTAAGGATTTTGTTAACTAAGTTCAGTGTCTGGGTTTTCTCAGGGATAATTTTTGTCAATTTATTTATTTTTTCCCTTTGAGTGTACTATGCTTTCCTGTGCTTTGTGAGAACTGGTCATTTTGAGTCTTATAATATGTAACTCTTGGAAAATATTTTCCCCTCTTTCCCAGGATTTGCTGTTGTTGATCATTGGGAAATGAAACTATCTCTTTAGTGATTTTTTTAAACTACTTTTGTAAAGATTGCATTCCTTGTCATGTGTGGTCACTGAAGTCCTTGCTCCATTATTTTAGTGGTTGGACAGTGACCTTTAATGCTGATATTTAGCTTCCTTTACTCCACTAAGCTTTCCTCTGGTTGATGTACATTTTGGAGTAAGTTCTAGAGTTCCAAAAAGTCAATTCTGTCCATCTTCACCAGCTTAGGCTTGGTTAAGTCAGGGGTTTTATTCCTCATGTGAATGTGTGTGTGTGTGTGTGTGTGTGTGTGTGTGTGTGTGTGATGTCACCGACACAGAATCTCCAGTTAATCACAGTCTCTACCCAATCCACTCCTGCTTCCTGTTCAATACAGAGTTAGCCACCTTTTGATTCAGTGCTGGTAGGTTTTTATTGTAGTAGAGAAGTACTTCTCATGCAGCTCCATGAAAAATATGACTATTCAAAAAATCTATGCGAGCCCCATGCTTCAAGAAAATTGCAGGGAAAGAATATATTTTTTCATTGCAATAAAGAATATTCTTTTGTGTTCAGAATGTGGAATTAGTGCCCACTTAACAAAGGTCTATGTTTTAAGGTTGATCCATAGTTAAAAGACTTGATAGCCCATGATACTATTGGGAGGAGGTGGAACTTTTAGGAGGCAGGGCTTAATGGGAGGAACTTAGGTCACTGGGGGAAGGTCCGTAATAGGGAGCTTGGGAGTCAGGCCTATTCCTGTCTTTCTCTTTGCTTTGTGGCTGCCATGAGGTGAACATGCTCCTGCCATAACACACTGAGCCACCACAAGTCCAAGCAACCATGGACTGAAGCCTCTGAAACCATGAACCAGAATAAAACTTTTGTCCTTATAAGTTGTTTATCTGGGTGTTTTGTCATAGTAATGGAAAGCTGACCAGCACACAGTTGCCAAGTTTTACATCCTGGGAATTCATTCTGTGGTTGGCATAAATCATGCTCAGGAGTCTACTAGAAATGGAGCAGATTCCATATCCAGAACACAGTGCTTTCAGAAAAAGGCCACTGTTCAAGTCTAAGGGGAACAGCTCCTGTTTACTGATCCTTGACTATTCACAAGGAACTTACAGACAAAAGCTCAACCCTTTCTCCCAACAGCTCTGTGAGATACTTGCCATCATTTCTATTTTAAAGGGGAGAACATTGAGACTCAGGGTGTTTCAGAGTTAGTAAAGGGTGAGACCTGAACCCAGAAAGAACCTCAGGAATCATCAGTTCATATGGTTTAACATTTCTACTGGTGCTTTAATGTGCACAAGTTGGTGGGTGCCAGTTCTCTGAGTGCTCCCGCTCACTTCCTCTTTGGTGTCCTGCCTCAAGCATACCACAGGCATCCTGCTTTGGGCCCTGGACCTCTCCAATGTCATGAGCTTGATGGAGTCTTGCAAGGGAAGGGAAGGTGAAGACTTGATGATGACTCATGACTTGAGGTAGGTCCAGGCCCCTGGGAATGTTGCAGAAGAAGGCAGCCCAGCCCAGGCGGTAGTTGTAGATTGAGGGGAACCTCTAGGATGGGAACTGACCAGCGAGACCTCCCCACCGGGTGAGTCCTCCCTGCCGGGTGAGGTTTTCCCACAAGGATGGTAAAACCAGAGACACAGGACCAAACAGGCCTTGCCTAAGCTCACAGCCTAGTTCCCCTTTGGTTGACCACTGGTCAACAAGTGGAGTCACCTCTGCCCACTAGCAGGGAATATACCTCACCTGAAGGCCACCACCCCTAGAGAGGCAGCCTCCTTGTTCAGGACCGCATTATCAACTTCCTCCAAGACTGCAGGCTACTGAAGGATAAGAGGGGATATACTAGAAATCTTCAGGGATATTATAAGTCAATAGAGGAAATCTGCAACATCTGAGCAGTCCACTGATACCTGAACAATTTGAGAAAACAAGGGAAGAAAATGCCTCAAACAAATCTAGATGTTACATCAATAAAATCCAATGACAGCATGGCAGAAGAAATGACAGAAAGGGAGTTCAGAATGTACATAATTAACATGATAAGGGAAGCAAACGATTAAATGAAAGAGCAAATGCAGGCATTAAATGATCATGCCAATCGACAGTTAAAAGAGCAAATACAGGAAGCAAAAGATCATTTCAATAAAGAGTTAGAACTATTGAAAAAAAAAAACAAACAGAAATCCTTGAAATGAAGGAAACAATAAACCAAATTAAGAACTCCATAGAAAGCATAACCAATAGGATAGAACACCTGGAAGACAGAACCTCAGATATTGAAGACAAAATATTGAACCTTGAAAACAAAGTAGAACAAACAGAGAAGATGGTAAGAAATCATGAACAGAATCTGCAAGAACTATGGGATATCATGAAAAGGCCAAATTTAAGAATTATTGACATTGAGGAAGGCTTAGAGAAACAAACCAAAGGAATGAACAATCTATTCAATGAAATAATATCAGAAAATTTCCCAAATCTGAAGAATGAAATGGAAAATCAAGTCAAAGAGGTTTATAGGACTCCAAATACACAAAATTACAACAGACAGACACCAAGGCACATTATAATGAAAATACCTAACATACAAAATAAAGACAGAATTTTAAAGACTGTGAGAGAAAAGAACCAAATTACATTCAGTGAGAAACCAATACGGATATCAGCAGATTTTTAATCCAGACCCTAAAAGCTAGAAGGGCCTGGAACAACATTTTTCAAGCCCTGAAAGAAAATGGATGCTAACCAAGAATCTTATACCCAGCAAAACTTACCTTCAAATTTGACGATGAAATAAAATCCTTCCATGATAAACAAAAGCTAAAAGAATTTACAAAAAGAAAGCCAGCATTACAGAACATTCTCAGCAAAATATTCCATGAGGAAGAGATGAAAAACAAAGAAACAAATCAGAAAAGGGAAGAATTATCCTAAAGGAATTGTCAAATAAAGGAGGAACCAAATCCTGTCAAATAAATAAATTAATTAATTAAATTTAAAACATGAACCAAATGACCGGGAATACAAATCATATGTCAATAATAACCCTGAATGTTAATGGCCTGAATTCATCAATCAAAACACATAGACTGGCAGATTGAATTAAAAAGAAAGATCCAACAATATGTTGCCTGCAAGAGACTCACCTCATAGAAAGAGATACCCATAGACTAAAGGTGAAAGGAGGGGAAAAACATACCATGCACATGGACTCAGCAAAAAAGCTGGAGTATCCATCCTCATTTCAGATAATGTGGGCTTCAAGCCGAAGTTAGTCAGAGGGGATCAAGAAGGACATTTCATACTGCTTAAGGGAACCATAAATCAGCAAGACATAACAATCATAAACATCTATGCCCCAAACAATGGCTCATCCATGTATGTCAAACAAATCCTTCTCAATTTTAGAAACCAAATAGACCATAACACAATAATACTAGGTGATTTTAACACGCCTCTCTCACCACTGGACAGATCTTCCAAACAAAAATTGAACAAAGAAACCATGGATCTCAACAACATAATCAATAATTTAGACTTAACAGACATTTATAAAATATATCATCCATCTAAAAGCGAATAAACTTTCTTCTCAACAGCACATGGATCCTTCTCTAAAATAGACCATATATTATGCCACAAAGCTAATGTTAGCAAATACAAGAAGACAGAGACACTACCTTGTATTCTATCAGATCATAATGGATTGAAGTTAGAAATAAATGAAAGAGTAAAAAACAGAAACTACTCCAACACCTGGAGATTAAACAATATGCTATCATATGATGAATGGATAACAGAAGATATTAGGAAGGAAGTTAAAAAATTCTTAGAGGTAAATGAGAACAAAGAAACATCATATCAAAATTTCTGGCACACTATGAAAGCAGTACTTAGAGGAAAATTTATTTCATGGAGCACATTCAATAAAAGAAGTAAAACTCAACAAATAAACAACCCAACACTACGACTCAAAGTCCCTAGAAAAAGAAGAACAGATCAACACCAAAAGTAGTAGAAGACAGGAAATAGTTAAACTCAGAGCTGAAATCAATGAAATTGAAACAAAAGAAACAATACAAAAAATTGACAAAATAAATAGTTGGTTCTTCGAAAAAATAAACAAAATTGATAAACCTTTACCCACACTAACAAAGAGAACATGAGAGAAAACCCAAATCACTAAAATTCGGAATGAACAAGAAAATATCACAACAGACAAGATTGAAATACAAAAGATAATTAGAAGCTATTTTGAAAATCTATACTCCAACAAAAAAGAAAATTTCGAAGACATCAACAGGTTTCTAGAGACATATGAATTGCCTAAACTGAATGAGGAGGACATACACAATTTAAATAGACGAATTTCATGTAATGAAATAGAAGAATTCATCAAAAGCCTACCAACAAAGAAAAGTCTGGGACCAGATGGGTTCTCAGCCGAGTACTACAAAACTTTTAAAGAAGAGCTCATTCCAATACTTCTCAAAGTATTCAAGAAAATAGAAGAGGAGGGAACCCTCCCAAACTCATTCTATGAAGTCAATATTACCCTGATACCTAAACCAGACAGAGACACATCGAGGAAAGAAAATTTCAGACCAATATCCTTAATGAACATCGACGCAAAAATTCTCAACAAAATTTTAGCAAATCGCCTACAAAAATATATTGTAAAGATAGTGCACCATGATCAAGTGGGTTTCATCCCAGGGATGCAAGGTTGGATCAACATCAGGAAATCTATAAATGTAATTCACCATATCAATAGATTTAACTCAAGAATCACATGATTATTTCCATAGATGCAGAAAAAGCATTTGATAAAATACAGCAACCCTTCATACTCAAAACATTAGAAAAAATAGGGATGGTGGGAACATTCCTTAACACTGTAAATGCCATCTATGCTAAGCCCATGGCTAATATCATTCTAAATGGTGAAAAACTGAAAGCATTCCCCCTAAAAACTGAAACAAGGCAGTGATGCCCTCTTTCACCACTTCTATTCAATATCATCCTTGAAACTCTAGCCAGAGCAATTAGACAGACCAAAGAAATTAAAGGGATATGAATAGGAAAAGAAGAACTCAAACTATGCCTATTTGCTCATGATATGATTATATACTTAGAGGAACCAGGAAATTCCTCCAGAAAACTTTTAGAACTCATAAATGAATTCCGTAAAGTAGCGGGATATAAGATCAATGCACATAAATCTAATGCATTTTTATACATAAATGATGAATCTTTGGAAAGAATAATTAGGAAAACTACCCCATTCACAATAGCCTTGAAAAAAAAAATACTTGGAAATCAATCTCACAAAAGAGGTGAAAGACCTCTACAATGAGAACTACAGAACACTAAGGAAAGAAATTAAAGAAAACCTCAGAAGATGGAAAGATCTCCCATGTTCTTAGATAGGAAGATTTAATATTGTCAAAATGGCCATACTACCAAAGCGCTATACAGATTCAATGCAATTCCAATTAAAATACCACTGACGTACCTTACAGAAACAGAGCAAGCAATTATGAAATTCATCTGGAAGAATACGAAACCCAGAATAGCTAAAGCAATCCTTAGCAGAAAGAGCGAAGCAGGGGGTATCGCAATACCAGATCTTCAACTCTACTACAAAGCAATAGTAACAAAAATGGCATGATATTGTTACCAAAATAGAAAGGTAGATCAATGGTACAAAATAGAGGACACGGACACAAACCCAAATTAATACAATTTTCTCATATTAGACAAAGGGGCCAAAAATATGCCATGGAGAAAAGATAACCTCTTCAACAAATGGTGCTGGGAGAATTGGAAATCCGTTTGCAACCCAATGAAACTAAACCCATATCTCTCACCATGCATGAAACTAAACTCAAAATGGATTAAGGACCTTGGAATCAGACCAGAGACCCTGCAGATTATAGAAGAAAAGTAGGTCCAGATCTTCAACATGTTGGCTTAGGACCAGACTTCCTTAACAGAACTCCCATAGCACAAGAAATAAAAGCAAGAATCAATAACTGGGATAGATTGAAACTTAAAAGCTTTCTCTCAGCAAAGGAAACTATCAGCAATGCGAAGAAAGAGCCTTCAGAGTGGGAGAAAATCTTTGCCACTCATACTTCAGATAGAGCACTAATCTCCAGATTCTACAAAGAACTCATAAAACTCTACACCAAGAATGCAAATAATCCAATCGACAAATGGGCTAAGGAAATGAATAGACACTTCACAGAAGAAGATCTATAAGCAGTCAACAAACATATGGAAAAATGTTCAACATCTCTAGTAATAAGAGAAATGCAAATCAAAACCACCCTAAGATTCCATCTCACCCCAATTAGAAAGGCAATTATCAATAATACAAGCAACAACAGGTGTTGACAAGGATGTGGGGAGAAAAGTACACTCATACATTGCTGGTGGGGTTGCAAATTAGTGCAGTCACTTTGGAAAGCAGTGTGGAGATTCCTTAGAATACTTGGAATGGAACCACCATTTGATTCACCTATCCCACTCCTTGGCCTATACCCAAAGGATTTAAAATCAGCATACTACAGAGATAAGCCACATCAATGTTCATAGCTGCTCAATTCATAATAGCCAGATTGTGGAACCAACCTAGATGTCCTTCAATTGATGAATGGGTAAAGAAACTGTGGTATATATATACAATGGAATATTACTCAGCCATAAAGAAAGATAAAATTATGGCATTTGCAGGCAAATGGATGAAATTGGAGAATATCATGCTAAGTGAGATAAGCCAATCTCAAAAAACCACAGGACGAATGATATCGCTAATTAGTGGATGATGACACATAATGGGGTGTGGGAGGGATTAGTGTTAGGTTTAGAGTTAGGGTTAGGGAGCGAGGCAAGAATGGAGGAGGGAAGGACTGTATAGAGGGAAAAGAGGGGTGGGAGGGGTGGAGGGAAGGGAAAAATAACAGAATGAATCAAACAACATTACCCTATGTAAATTTATGATTACACAAATGGTATGCCTTTACGCCATGTACAAACAGAGAAACAACATGTATCCCATTTGTTTACAATAAAAAAAGAAATATAGGGGACATATAAATATATTTAAAAAAACACCCTGGGTATACAATCTACAGAATCTACCAAATTCTACAGGATAAATGAGGTGACCTGGTTCCTTTGCAAATAAACTATAGGGCAAACAAACAAACTAGGATAAAGGTGACCTAGAGGTTAAAAGATATTTAAGGACATATTAACAATATATGGATTTTATTTGAATCCTGATTCAAGCAAAGAAATAATAACAAAAAACAAACAATATAATTTACTGAACACCACAAAAATCAGTTCATGTGTCCCATCCACATCACACCTTCTCTTCCTTCCAAAATTAAATACCATCTTTACTTAAAAAAAAAAAAAAGATGAACTTTTATCTGAAGGTCTCACACTCCATGTGTCCATGTGGTTGTGTCATGTGTTTCTGTGACAGGTTTCCCCCCATAAGGTTGAAAGCTCATGCATTTGAGGACTAGTTTATAAGCTACACAGGTAAAAACAGCAGCATGAGCCCCTTGCTGTGTCAGGTTTTCAGCTTCAGGAGGTACTTCTCACCTTGGGCAGGTCTGTGGCCCCTCAGGTCAGTCAGTGCTGGGTACTTCTCTGAACTGGTCACAAATGGATCCCCCAATTGTGAAATCTTCCACAACACCATGATTAGTAATAAGGATCATAAGACCACTGCCCATTTCTTCCCCTCTGTTTGCAGCACTGACACTAGAACAGGCACCTTGGGAGCCAGATTCTACCATGATGGCCTCCATTCTGCAGATGAGGAAACCTAAGCTCAGGCAGAGTTGGCTGACTCTGGAGGAGTCCAGTCTGAGTCAAGCTGGCCTGGTGCTTGAGGAGCTTCTTGCCCTGCTCTCCACCCTCTGCACTGACCCAAAGCCTGAGTAGCTCCTTCCTGTTATAGGACTCCAGGCTTTGTCCCCCTGACTCCAGACGACTCAGGTCTGATCATGCTTTGCTGTGGCAAGTTGTTGGGTGCCCTGTAGGGTTTTGAGCAGATCCCTGGCATCTACCTGCAAGATACCAGGAGCATGTTCCCTCCCTGCAATGGGCCCAAAATATCTCCAGTCATACTAAGTACCCCTGGGCCACATAACCATCCCTGGTTAAGAACCACTGTGTTTGAGATCAGGGTTTCACCTTTGATTTTGATAGAGTTTCATGGTGGCTCTTATTTGGGAGCTGCCCATTTAGATTTCTAACTTTCTAATGTAGGTCCCAATGGATCTAAATGATCCTGGAAGCTATGCACAAAGCTGATTGCATGCACATTTGTCCCCCCCTGGGAAGACAATTCATGTTTTTCATGTGATTTCTAGGCTGGTCTGAGAACACGACTTCTCTTTCTGAGATTGGATTTTTCCCTGCCTCTACCCACATCTCTCCCTTCCATTGTCCAGATGAAGGGGACAGGAAAGCCTTGCTTCCTTCCCGTGTGTGGTATTTTCTGGGGAAGACCCAACCCTTTATCATTATGGGGCAGGTGACGGGAGAGCCAGGGTGGAAGCAGGGAGGAAAGAATTGAACCACTGAGTTGTGCAATCGAAGACCGTTGTATGGCCGTCTTCATGGGAACCTTTCAACTGACCTTGCAGCTAAGAGCCCAGAGAGCCTGGACCACAGCCCCCAGAGGCTTCCCTGGGTGAGTCTCCATCTCACCTCACCTCACAGGTCCCGCACTTGGTGGGATGATGGGCAGCATCTGGGCTTCTACCCACCAGATGCCAGCAACACCCCTCCCCCTCCAGAAGTGAAAACCCGAAATATCTGCAGCGCTGCTTAAAAGCTCTCTATTTGAGATAAGGTTTTCATGTTCTGTTTGATTGAAGTCAGGTCTTCACTGCCCTCATTTGAAAACCACTGGATTGGATAATTCCTCATGCAGGTTCTTTGTTTCTTCCCTGTGTCTCTTGTGTGGTAGCCACCTTCTTGCTAGGCATGCCCCGCAGCAGCCCTCTCCTGCACCTTGCTGCACCCTCTCCTTCCTTCGTGACTTTGAAATCTCTTTATCCCCTAGAACACAGCATTGGGGTTAAAGACATTCTGTGCAAGCAAACTGCCTGGGTTCAAAGTCCAGTTGCATCATCTCCAAGCTGTGTGACCTTGGGGAAATTGCTTTGCCTCTCTGAGCCTTGGTTTCCCAGGTTTAAAGTGAGGAGAATAAGAGTCTCTGCCTCCCAGGGTTCTAGTGGTAATGTGGTGATGTTATACATGTGAAGCTTCAAGCATGGTACTAGCACCTGCTTAGCATCTAATAAATTTGAGTTGCTATCATCACCTGAAATGTATGGTTTCTCATTCCCCTTTCTTCTTGGACCAGGGTCTGGGCAGGGGGATCCTTCAATCCATTGATCCCAAACTTTGGGATGGCTTAGACTCAGGCATGTGGGGTTGAGTGCCATCATGTGTCCCTCCTTTCCTTAGCTGAATACTGACTCTTCCCTTAGTCTGTGCCAGGAGGCACCTGCAAATCCAGAAGGTAGAGCTGGTTTCCACTGATCAGAGTGGTGATCAGGAGGTTAGACGACAGGCAGAACCTGGTCTTTATCATCAGGACAGGAAGAGCTGAACTGAGTTTTAGGGGGTCAACACATCAACCAGACGAGGGTTTCCTGTGTGGGCTGGTAGATACTTAACTGCCTCTCAAATGTGTGTATGTATGTATGTGAATGGAGATCATATGTAAAATCTCCATCCTGATTTGCAGCATTTGCCAATTCCCAAGGTGGAAATGTCGCTGCCATGGTCAAATATCAAGTTACTCATGTGACATCACTGCCTGTGAATTTGGGAAGAGATGTGCTCAAGCAACTCTTGAGAACCAGGATTTGTGGGCTGTACTGCACCCCTGGCTTTGGGACACTAAGCAGGGGAGAGTGAATTAAAAAATAAAAACAGGTGAATAAGAGTGGAAATTCAGGACAGCTAAGGGACTAGCTCAGAACTGCTCTGGTCGATGATCATGATCCTTCACTCATTGGCCTTGAATAGTCCCTTGATTCACTTATTCTGAAAAACCAACAGGCATTTACTCAGCACTTACTATGTGCCAGATACTGGGCCTACTATGTGCTGGTTCTAGGAATGCACTGGTAGTAAAGCCTGACTCACTCAGACATGAGTGATGGCAGCGATCCTTCGTCCTCTCTTGTGGAGATGATGGCTTGGTTGGGTCCTGTGGAGATCAACGGAATCACTCCCATCCACCCTCTTATCATTGTGGGGTTTTGTACCTGGAAAACTTTGGAAAATACAGCTGTACACCTGGCCCCCTCTTTTGGAAAACTGGATTCAAAATTTCTGAGCTAACCCCACATGCCAATTTCTAGAAGCCCAGGGCTTGGGTGCTGCCTAACTCATGTCTCAGAGTAGATTTTCTCCTCCTCCTGCCTATCCCCACTTTAGAAGACAGGAAGATCTGGTCACACCCAGGATGACTCCCTCTGTCCCTGCTGGCTGGCTGGCCATTCTCCATCATCATTCGGCAAATGATTCCAGAATACACAAAAGTCATTTTTGTGCAGTACATCCCATTGGGTGACCATGGTACCTTTGTGGGAAATTGGATTGAGGGAGCGGGGCTGGGGTGAGGGGAGCTCCTCCCTGTCCTGCTACATGTTCCTCCCCTCCCTGGGTTTCCTCCTGCATGCTGGCAGATTGCAGACTGTAAAATTGAGGGCAAACAGTAAACCTGCAAATGTGATAAATAAATATATTGCTTCTGTGAGGATAGATGACGCTATTCTCCAGATTTATAGCCCTCCTCGCCCATCGCCAG
>NW_025920260.1:351759-378483 GCF_902686445.1 Sciurus carolinensis | reverse complement strand
AGGATTGTCTGGATTCCTTGGCACTAGCAAATTGCATGTGCAGCCACTTTGGTCTCAGGGTTTGTCTACCTGGACTGAAACTGTCCATCACTGGAAGTCAATCTTCCTGCTGTGTTAGTCAGTGTGTCCATCATAAAAAGGCTCTTTTAAGGTGGTGATGAAGATCCTGTTCTTGGAAGAAACACCAAAACAGGTATTCAGCCCCAAGTGTCACCTGGAGCAATTGTGAAAATTAGGATTTTTGTGTCTGATATTGTACATCTGGGGTTTGATCTTAGAATCTGCATTGCTCTTAAATTCTCTGGTAAAACTCATGTTGGTCTGGAATCCACTCTTAGATATCCATTCTCAAACATAGTGTGACATAGGCTGTTCTTTTTTCTTCAATGATAGGTGACGGAGAGATGTGAGTTGTGAGAACATGAGACTAACACAATAATTCCATAAAGTGGGCTAAATGTGCTGATCCAATGCATCTTTTTCAATTACTAATTTACCTGCATCTCTACCTGGCCTAAATGGACAGGATATGTCACATTCCTCTGCAAACTACCTGTTTTGGAAGTGGTAATACAGGCATAAAATAATGTATACAAAGTGGACCCAAATTACCTGGAAGAGGGAGAATTTTATGATCCTTTCCACAAACCAGGTCCCAAAACTCAGGGAGATAAGGATAATTACTTTTAATTGTAAAATCTGTAAGAATTTATGGCTAAAAATTCAATGAACACAAGTCAGCATGGACCAAAATGACCTATATTTGTTATGGAATTGGGGACATGACAGTATGAAATAATCCAGTTGTCAGTAAAAATTCAAGATTTGGCCCTTGGTGGAACTCCCTTGAATATTCTCTGAGACACTCCAATAGAACTAGATTGCAGGGTTTCAAGATGGTGGACTAGAGGGTGACTGCATTTCATGTTGCTCCATGACTCAGGATTCAAAAGAGGAGATAGTGAGAAACTTGGGATCAACTCAAAGCCGCCTGGTGAGTCTTTCCCATTGGGGAGGCGTCCCGGATGGGAAGGTAGTCCTGGAATGCAGGGAAATTTGTGAAGTAGAGTTGCCCAGTGAGACACCCCTTCCCCCATTGGAGCAGTGAACTTGGACAACTGGGAGCATCATAGAAAAGGCCGCTAAGCACAGCACCTGGACTCGGAGCAATCACTGGGGCTCCGGGCGGCTGCTTGAGGAAGAGCTGTGTGGCAAGCTGTTTGGACTCAGAACGATTGTTTCTGAACACCAGGGAGCTGCATGGAGGAAGAGGAGAAGCGCAGCAGGTCGCATGGTCTAGGAGTGACTGCATCAGAACCACAGGCGGTTGCCAGAGGAGGAGGCGAGTGGTGAGATGATTGGATTAAAGCGACCACTCCTGAACACCGGTGGCCCACCTGGAGAAGGAGTGCGGTGGGTCACATGGTCTCAGAGCCACTGCTCCTGAACACCTGGGGGGCTACCCTGAGGAGGAGGAGGTGGAACAGGGCGGGTCACTTGGACTCGGAGTGACTGCCTAGGGCTACGGGCAGTTGGCGGGAGGAGGAGACGTGAAGTGAGTTGCTTGGAATCCTAGTGACTCCGTCAGAACACCAGGCGTCTCTCCAGAGGAAGAGGTGTGTGGTGGGTCTCTGGGTCTTGGAGCTATTGTATGGGGCTCCAGGAGGCGGCTCAGAGAAGGGGCTGCATAGCCAGGCGATTAGGTGCAGAGCAGGGTCCCAGGAGCTAGGTGACTTCTTGCTGGAAGAGCCGCACAGAGACACACCTAGGGACGGAGCAAAGTTTCCAGGACTGCGGGCAGATTCTCTGAGGAGAGGCAGCCTAAGGAGACTCGCCTGCAAAAGGTGAGGCTCCCAGGCCTAGGAGGTAGGTCCGGGCCCCTGGGAACTTTGCAGAGGAAGACAGTCCAGCCCAGGTGGTAGTTGAAGATTGAGGGGAACCTCTAAAAGGGGAACAGACCAGCGAGATCTCCCCACCGGGTGAGTCTTCCCTGCCGGGTGAGGTTTTCCCACAGGGACTGTAAAACCAGAGACACAGGCACCAACAGGTCTTGCCTCAGCCCGCAGCCTAGTTCCCCGTTGGATGACCATTGGTCAACAAGTGGAGGCACCTCTGCCCACTATCAGGGAATATACCCCACCTGAGGGTCACCACCCCTAGAGAGGCAGCTTCTTCATGGAGCTCCGCATTATCAACTTCCTCCAAGACTTCAGGCTACAGAAGGATAAAGGGGATATACTAGCAATCTTCAGGGACATTATAAGTTGATAGAGGAAATCTGCAATATCTTAATGAACCACTGATTCCTGAACAATATGAGAAAACAAGGGAAGAAAATGCCCCAAACAAATCTAGATGTTACATCAATAAAATCCAATGACAGCATGGCAGAAGAAATGACAGAAAGGGAGTTCAGAATGTACATAATTAAAATGATCAGGGAAGCAAATGATGAGATGAAAGAGCAAATGCAGGCATTGAATGATCGCACCAATCAACAGTTAACAGAGCAAATGCAGGGAGCAAAAGATCATTTCAATAAAGAGTTAGAGATATTGAAAAAAAAACAAACAGAAATCCTTGAAATGAAGGAAACAATAAACCAAATTAAGAACTCCATAGAAAGCACAACCAATAAGATAGAACACCTGGAAGACAGAAATTCAGATATTGAAGACAAAATATTTAACCTTGAAAACAAAGTTGAACAAACAGAGAAGATGGTAGGAAATCATGAACAGAATCTCCAAGAACTATGGGATATCATGAAAAGGCCAAATATGAGAATTATTGGGATTGAGGAAGGCTTACAGAAACAAACCAAAGGAATGAACAATCTATTCAATGAAATAATATCAGAAAATTTCCCAAATCTGAAGAATGAAATGGAAAATCAAGTTCAAGAGTCTTATAGGACTCCAAATACACAAAATTACAACAGACCCACACCAAGGCACATTATAATGAAGTACCTAACATACAAAATAAAGACAGAATTTTAAAGGCTGTAAGAGAAAAGAACAAAATTACATTCACGGAGAAACCAATACTGATATCAGCAGATTTTTCAATCCAGACCCTAAAAGCTAGAAGGGCCTGGAACAACATTTTTCAAGCCCTGAAAGAAAATGGATGCCAAGCAAGAATCTTATACCCAGCAAAACTTACCTTCAAATTTGACGATGAAATAAAATCATTGCATGATACACAAAAGCTAAAAGAATTTACAAAAAGAAAGCCAGCATTACAGAACATTCTCAGCAAATTATTCCATGAGGAAGAGATAAAAAACAAAGAAACAAATCAGCAAAGGGAGGAATTATCCTAAAGGAACTGTCAAATAAAGGAGGAACCAAGTTGTGTCAAAATATAAATAAATAAAGAAATAAAATTTTAAATATGAACCAAATGACTGGGAATACAAATCATATCTCAATAATAACTCTGAATGTTAATGGCCTGAATTCAATCAATCAAAAGACATAGACTGGCAGATTGGATTAAAAAGAAAGATCCAACAATATGTTGCCTGCAAGAGATTCACCTCATAGAAAGAGATAAACATAGACTAAAGGTAAAAGGATGGGAAAAACATACCATGCACATGGACTCAGCAAAAAAGCTGGAGTATCCATCCTCATTTCAGATAATGTGGACTTCAAGCCAAAGTTAGTCAGAAGGGATAAAGAAGGACATATCATACTGCTTAAGGGAAGCATAAATCAGCAAGATATAACAATCATAAACATCTATGCCCCAAACAGTGGCTCATCCATGTATGTCAAACAAATCCTTCTCAATTTTAGAAACCAAATAGACCATAACACAATAATACCAGGTGATTTTAACATGCCTCTCTCACCACTGGATAGATCTTCCAAACAAAAATTGAACAAAGAAACCATAAATCTCAATCACACAATCAATGATTTAGACTTAACAGACATTTATAGAATATACCATCCAACCAAGAGCAAATACACTTCCTTCTTTTTTTTTAAATCTTTTTTTTATTGTTACCCAGTCTCAAGTATTTCATCATACTGAAAATAGAATAATACATATTTGAATAATGCCTACTATATACATACTGTATAGATATACTGTTCTACACCTTGCAGAACAATAATTCCAGTGTAACACATATTGAACAACAATGAGAAAATTACATAAATATCAAAGCAACCCTGCATTTATGAGTCTAGTCTTACAAACAGAAAGGGCATGCCTTATTAACATCTGAAAGAGGCATGCATCATTCTGTTTCTCCAAGCTGGCCCAATAACTCATTATTCCCACCGAGCCAATAAATAGTATATCATTTATAAACTTCCTAAATGTATGTTAGCCATATACACATACCTGAGGCATTCGCAGGATGCCAGAGGCTCATTACTTTTCTGTCCTAATCTTTTTTTTCTTTTTTTTTATTATTGTATACAAATGGGATACATGTTGTTTCTCTATTTGTACATAGAGTCAGGGCATACCATTTGTGTAATCATATGTTTACATAGGACAATGATGTTTGATTATTTTTTTCCTTCCCCCCACCCCTCCCACCCCTCTTTCGCCTCTATACAGTCCTTCTTTCCTTCATTCTTACCGCTCTCCTTATCCCTAACCCTAAACCTAACCCTAAACCTAATGCTAACCCCTCCCACCCCGCATTATATGTCCTCATTGCTTATCGCGAGATCATTCATCCTTCAGTTTTTTGAGATTGGCTTATCTCACTTAGCATGATATTCTCCAATTTCATCCATTTGCATACAAACGCCATAATTTTATCATTCTTCATTGCGGAGTAATATTCCATTGTATATATATGCCACAGTTTCTTTATCCATTCATCAACTGAAGGGCATCTAGGTTGGCTCCACAATCTGGCTATGGTGAATTGAGCAGCAATGAACATTGATGAGGCTGTGTCTCTGTAGTATGCTAATTTTAAGTCCTTTTGGTGTAGGTCAAGTAGTGGGATAGCTGAGTCAAATGGTGTTTCCATTCCAAGCTTTCTGAGGAATCTCCACAATGCTTTCCAGAGTGACTGCACTAATTTGCAACCTCACCAGCAATGTATGAGTGTTCCTTTTCCCCACATCCTCGCCAACACCTATTGATGCTTGTGTTCTTGATAATCGCCATTCTAATTGGGGTGAGATGTAATCTTAGGGTAGTTTTGATTTGCATTTCCCTTATTACTAGGGATGTTGAATATTTTTTCATATATCTGTTGATTGCTTGTACATCTTCTGTGAAGTGTCTGTTCATTTCCTTAGCCCATTTGTTGATTGGATTATTTGTATTCTTCGTGTAGAGTTTTTTGAGTTCTTTATAGATTCTGGAAATTAGCGCTCTATCTGAAGTATGGTTGGCAAAGATATTCTCCCACTCTGTAGACTCTCTCTTCACATTACTGATAGTTTCCTTTGCTGAGAGCAAGCTTTTTAGTTTGAATCTATCCCAGTTGTTGATTCTTGCTTTTATTTCTTGTGCTATGGGAGTCCTGTTAAGGAAGTCTGATCCTAAGCCAACAAGTTGAAGATTTGGACCTACTTTTTCTTCTATAAGACGCAGGGTCTCTGGTCTGATTCCGAGGTCCTTGATCCATTTTGAGTTGAGTTTTGTGTAGGGTGAGAGATAGGGGTTTAATTTCATTCTATTGCATATGGTTTTCCAGTTTTCCCAGCACCATTTGTTGAAGAGGCTATCTTTTCTCCATTGCATATTTTTGGAACCTTTGTGTAGTATGAGAAAATTGTACTTATTTGGGTTTGTGTCCATGTCCTCTATTCTGTACCATTGATCTACCTGTCTATTTTGGTACCAATACCATGACGCTTTTGTTACTATTGCTTTGTAGTAGAGTTGAAGATCTGGTATTGCAATACCCCCTTGCTTCGCTCTTGCTACTGAGGATTGCTTTAGCTATTCTAGGTTTTTTATTCATCCAGATGAATTTCATAATTGCTTGCTCTATTTCTGCAAGGTACATCATTGGGATTTTAATTGGAATTGCATTGAATCTGTATAGAACTTTTGGTAGTATAGCCATTTTGACAATATTAATTCTTCCTATCCAGGAACATGGGAGATCTTTCCATCTTCTAAGGTTTTCTTTAATTTCTTTCTTTAGTGTTCTGTAGTTCTCATTGTAGAGGTCTTTCACCTCTTTTGTGAGATTGATTCCCAAGTTTTTTTATTTTTTTGATGCTATTGTGAATGGGGTAGTTTTCCTAATTTCTTTTTCTGAAGATTCATCACTTATGTATAAAAATGCATTGGATTTATGAGCATTGATCTTGTAACCTGCTACTTTACTGAATTCACTTATGAGTTCTAAAAGTTTTCTGGTGGAATTTCCAGGTTCCTCTAAATATATAATCATGTCATCAGTGAACATGGATAGTTTGAGCTCTTCTTTTCCTATTCGTATCCCTTTAATTTCTTTGGTTTGTCTAATTGCTCTGGCTAGAGTCTCAAGGACGATGTTGAATAGAAGTAGTGAAAGAGGGCATTCCTGCCTTGTTCCAGTTTTTAGGGGCAACACTTTCAGTTTTTCACCATTTAGAATGATATTAACCATGGGCTTAGCATAGATGGCCTTTATAATGTTAAGGAATGCTCCCACTACCCCAATTTTTTCTAGTGTTTTGAGTATGAAGGGATGCTGTATTTTATTGAATGCTTTTTCTGCATCTATTGAAATAATCATGTGATTCTTAACTTTAAGTCGGTTGATATGGTGAATGATATTTATTGATTTCTGAATGTTGAAACAACCTTGCATCCCTGGGATAAAACCCACTTGATCGTGTGCACTATCTTTTTAATATATATTTGCATGCGATTTGCTAGAATTTTGTTGATAATTTTGCGTCGATGTTCATTAAGGATATTGGTCTGAAATTTTCTTTCCTCGATGTGTCTCTGTCTGGTTTAGGTATCAGGGTGATATTGGCTTCCTAGAATGAGTTTGGGAGGGTTTCCTCTTCTTCTATTTCATGGAATAGTTTGAGGAGTATTGGAATGAGCTCTTCTTTAAAGGTTTTGTAGAACTTGGCTGAGAACCCATCTGGTCCTGGACTTTTCTTTGTTGGTAGGCTTTTGATGACCTCTTCTATTTCATTGCTTGAAATTGGTTTATTTAAGTTGTGTATGTCCTCCTCGTTCAGTTTAGGTAATTCATACGTCTCTAGAAATTTGTTGATGTCTTCGAGGTTTTCTGTTTTGTTGGAGTATAGATTTTTGAAATAGCTTCTAATTATGTTTTGTATTTCAGTTGTGTCTGTTGTGGTGTTTCCTTGTTCATTCTGAATTTTAGTAATTTGAGTTTTCTCCCTCTTTTCTTTGTTAGTGTGGCTAAGGGTTTATCAATTTTATTTATTTTTTCAAAGAACCAACTATTTATTTTGCTAATTTTTCCAATTGTTTCTTTTGCTTCGATTTCATTGATTTTGGCTCTGATTTTAACTATTTCCTGTCTTCTACTACTTTTGGTATTGGTCTGCTCTTCTTTTTCTAGCGCTTTGAGCTGCAGTGTTAAGTCGTTTATTTGTTGATTTCTACTTCTTTTTTTGAATGTGCCCCATGAAATAAATCTTCCTCTAAGTACTGCTTTCATAGTGTCCCAGAGATTTTGATATGATGTGTCTTTGTTCTCATTTACTTCTAAGAATTTTTTTATTTCCCTCCTGATGTCTTCTGTTATCCATTCATCATATAATAGTGTATTATTTAATCTCCAGGTATTGGAGAAGTTTCTGTTTTTTATTCTGTCATTTATTTCTAATTTCAATCCATTATGGTCTGATAAAGTACAAGGTAGTATCTCTATCTTCTTGTATTTGCTAACAGTAGCTTTTGGCATAAAATATGGTCTATTTTAGAGAAGGATCCATGTGCTGCTGAGAAGAAAGTGTACTCGTTCTTTGTTGGATGGTATATTCTATATATGTCTGTTAAGTCTAAGTTGTTGATTGTTTTGTTGAGATCTATAGTTTCTTTATTCAATTTTTGTTTGGACGATCTATCCAGTGGTGCGAGAGGTGTGTTAAAATCGCCTAGTATTATTGTGTTGTGGTCTATTTGATTTCTGGAATTGAGAAGGACTTGTTTGATGTACATGGATGAGCCAATGTTCAGGGCATAGATATTTATGATTGTTATGTCTTGCTGATTTATGCTTCCCTTAAGCAGCATGTAATGTCCTTCTTTATCCCTTCTGACTAGTTTTGGTTTGAAGTACACATTATCTGAAATGAGGATGGATACTCCAGCTTTTTTGTTGTGTCCGTGTGCATGCTATGTTTTTTCCCATTCTTTCACCTTTAGTCTATGTGTATCTCTTTCTATGAGGTGATCCTCTTGCAGGCAGCATATTGTTGGATTTTTCTTTTTAATCCAATATGCCAGTCTATGTCTTTTGATTGATGAGTTCAGGTCATTAACATTCAGGGTTATTATTGTGATATGATTTGTATTCCCAGTCAATTGACTCATATTTGTTTTTGACATGATTTGGTTTCTCCTTTATTTGGCTATTCCTTTAGGCTAGGGCCTCCTGTTGCTGATTTGCATCATTGTTTTTCATTTCTTCCTCATGGAATATTTTGCTGAGAATGTTCTGTAATGCTGGCTTTCTTTTTGTAAATTCCTTTAGCTTTTGTTTATCATGGAAGGATCTTATTTCATCGTCAAATTTGAAGGTAAGTTTTGCTGGGTATAAGATTCTTGGTTGGCATCCGTTTTCTTTCAGGGCTTGGTATATATTGTTCCAGGACCTTCTAGCTTTTAGGGTCTGGATTGAAAAATCTGCTGATATTCTTACTGGTTTCCCTCTGAATGTAATTTGATTCTTTTCTCTTGCGGCCTTTAAAATTCGGTCTTTATGTTGTATGTTAGGTATTTTCATAATAATGTGCCTTGGTGTGGATCTGTTGTAATATTGTATGTTTGGAGTTCTATAAGCCTCTTGTACTTGGTTTTCCATTTCATTCTTCAGATTTGGGAAATTTTCTGATATTATTTCATTGAATAGATTGTTCATTCCTTTGGTTTGTTTCTGTAACCCTTCCTCAATCCCAATAATTCTCAAATTCGGCCTTTTCATGATATCCCATAATTCTTGTAGATTCTGTTCATGATTTCTTACCATCTTCTCTGGCCAACTTTGTTTTCAAGATTAAATCATTTGTCTTCAATGTCTGAGGTTCTGTCTTCCAGGTGTTCTATCCTATTGGTTATGCTTTCTATGGAGTTTTTAACTTGGTTTATTGTTTCCTTCATTTCAAATATTTCAGTTTGCTTTTTTTTCAGTATCTCTAACTCTTTATTGAAATGATCTCTTGCTTCCTGTATTTGGTCTTTTAACTGTTGATTGGTGCGATCATTTAATGCCTGCATTTGCTCTTTCATCTCCTCCTTCAATGCCTGCATTTGCTCTTTCATCTCCTCATTTGCTTCTCTGATCGTTTTAATTACATACATTCTGAACTCCCTTTCTGACATTTCTTCTGCTGTGCTGTCATTGGGTTTTATTGATGTAGTATCTAGATTTGTTTTGGACATTTTCTTCCCTTGTTTTCTCATATTGGTCAGCTGTCAGTGGGACCCTGAGAAATTGCAGATTTTCGCTATTTGCTTATAGTGTCCCGGTAGTTTTCCAGTGTATCACCTCCCAGCCTTCAGTAGCCTGATGTCTTGGAGGAATTTGATAATGCAGGGCATCCTAATAAAGCTGCCCCTAGCCCCCTCCTGGTTCCAGGGTTTGGAGCTGGCTCTGTGCGGAAATGCTCTCACTGGGGGCCTGCACCGTGCAGCTGGCCGTGTGGAAGGAGCCCACTGCCGGAATGTGGAAGGCTACTTGGGGAAGACTCTGGCTGCCCTGCCCTGCTCTGATAAGCCACCCCTATCTGTGCCTGCCACCCGGGCCGAGCTTTACCCAGTGGGCAGACTCACCTGAGGCTCTATTTCAGTCCGAGTCTCTCAATGCCTCCCCTTCTTAACTCCTGGGTTCTGGAGCGACTGGGGGTGTAGTCACCCTCTGGGCCACCATCTTGGATTGCCACATGAAAAGGGCCTGTGGCCGGAGTGGGCAGAGCCGCCTGAAGAGGTCTCTGGCTGCCCTGCCCTGATCCCAGAGGCTGCTTGTGGATCGAAGCTCTCCATTGGTTCAGGGACTTTTGGGCTGGTTCTACATAGAAAGTCTCTCACTGGGCGGTCTGGTCTGAGAAGCTAGCCTTGAAAGGCACCTCCCACCGCAGGGGACCAGGCAACTTGGGGAAGTCTCTGGCTGCACGATCCTGGTCCCTGAAGCTCCTTGCATGCCTGAGTATGCTGCGCTGCGCTGGCTGTGGGACTTGGAGCTTGTTCTGGTCAGAAGGGCTCTCACTAGGGGGCATGCTCCGAGAACCTGGAGAAGGTGGCTGTGCAGGCAGGGACCACTGCCGGAGTGTCCAGGGCTGCCTGTGGAAGACTCTAGCTGCCCTGCCTGGCTCTGATAAGCCACCTCTATCTGGGCCTGCCACCCGGGCCGAACTTTACCCAGTGGGCAGACTCACCTGTGGCTCTATTTCAGTCCGAGTCTCTCAATGCCTCCCCTTCTTAATTCCTGGGTTCTGGAGCGACTGGGGGTGCAGTATCCCTCTAGGCCACCATCTTGGATCACCCCGTGAAAAGAGCCTGTGGCTGGAGTGGGCAGATCCGCCTGAAGAGGTCTCTGGCTGCCCTGTCCTCACAAATACACTTTCTTCTCAGCAGCACATGGATCCTTCTCTAAAATAGACCACATATTATGCCACAAAGCTAATGTTAGCAAATACAAGAAGATAGAGTCACTACCTTGTATTATATCAGATCATAATGGATTGAAGTTAGAAATAAATGAAAGAGTAAAATCAGAAACTACTCCAACACCTGGAGATTAAACCATATGCTATTATATGATGAATGGATAACAGAAGATATTAGGAAGGAAATTAAAAATTCTTAGAGGTAAATGAGAACAAAGAAACATCATATCAAAATCTCTGGGACTCTATGAAAGCAGTACTTAGAGGAAAATTTATTTCATGGAGTGCATTTAATAAAAAGAGTAAAACTCAACAAATAAACCACCTAACACTACAACACAAAGCCCTAGAAAAAGAAGAACAGACCAACACCAAAAGTAGTAGAAGACAGAAAATAGTTAAACTCAGAGCTGAAATCAACAAAATTGAAACAAAAGAAACAATACAAAAAATTGACAAAATAAATAGTTGGTTCTTCGAAAAAATAAACAAAATTGATAAACCTTTAGCCACACTAACAAAGAGAAGATGAGAGAAAACCCAAATCACCAAAATTCGGAATGAACAAGGAAATATCACAACAGACACGACTGAAATACAAAACATAATTAGAAGCTATTTTGAAAATCTATACTCCAACAAAATAGAAAATTTCGAAGACATCAACAGGTTTCTAGAGACATATGAATTGCCTAAACTGAACGAGGAGGACATACACAATTTCAAGTAATGAAATAGAAGAAGTCATCAAAAGCCTACCAACAAAGAAAAGTCCAGGACCAGATGGGTTCTCAGCCGAGTTCTACAAAACCTTTAAAGAACAGCTCATTCCAATACTTCTCAAAGTATTCCATAAAATAGAAGAGGAGGGAACCCTCCCAAAATCATTCTATGAAGTCAATATTACCCTGATACCTAAACCAGACAGAGACACATCGAGGAAAGAAAATTTCAGACCAATATCCTTAATGAACATCGATGCAAAAATTCTCAACAAAATTTTAGCAAATCGCATACAAAAACATATTTAAAAGATAGTGCACCATGATCAAGTGGGTTTCATCCCAGGGATGCAAGGTTGGATCAACATCAGGAAATCAATAAATGTAATTCACCATATCAATAGACTTAAAGTCAAGAATCACATGATTATTTCAATAGATGCAGAGAAAGCATTTGATAAAATACAGCACCCCTTCATGCTCAAAACACTAGAAAAAATAGGGATAGTGGGAACATTCCTTAACATTGTAAAGGCCATCTATGCTAAGCCCATGGCTAATATCATTCTAAATGGGGATAAACTGAAAGCATTCCCCCTAAAAACTGGAACAAGGCAGGGATGCCCTCTCTTACCACTTCTTTTCAATATCATCCTTGAAACTCTAGCCAGAGCAATTAGACAGACCAAAGAAATTAAAGGGATACGAATAGGAAAAGAAGAACTCAAACTATCCCTATTTGCTGATGATATGATTATATACTTAGAGGAACCTGGAAATTCCACCAGAAAACTTTTTGATCTCATTAGGGAATTCAGTAAAGTAGCGGGATATAGATCAATGCACATAAATCTAAGGCATTTTTATACACAAGCGATGAATCTTCAGAAAGAGAAATTAGGAAAACTACCCCATTCACAATAGCATTGAAAAAAATAAAATACTTGGGAATCAATCTCACAAAAGAGGTGAAAGACCTCTACAATGAGAACTACAGAACACTAAAGAAAGAAATTAAAGAAAACCTTAGAAGATGGAAAGATCTCCCATGTTCTTGGATAGGAAGAATTAATATTGTCAAAATGGCCATACTACCAAAAGTTCTATACAGATTCAATGCAATTCCAATTAAAATCCCAATGATGTACCTTACAGAAATAGAGCAAGCAATTATGAAATTCATCTGGAAGAATAAAAAACCCAGAATAGCTAAAGCAATCCTTGGCAGAAAGAGTGAAGCAGGGGGTATCGCAATACCAGATCTTCAACTCTACTACAAAGCAATAGTAACCAAAACGGCATGGTATTGGTACCAAAATAGAAAGGTGGATCAATGGTACAGAATAGAGGACACGGATGCAAACCCAAATAAATACAATTTTCTCATACTAGACAAAGGTGCCAAAAATATGCAATGGAGAAAAGATAGCCTCTTCAACAAATGGTGCTGGGAGAATTGGAAATCCATATGCAACAGAATGAAACTAAACCCATATCTCTCACCATGCACAAAACTAAACTCAAAATGGATTAAGGACCTTGGAATCAGACCAGAGACCCTGCATCTTATAGAAGAAAAAGTAGGTCCAGAGCTTCAACATGTCGGCTTAGGACCAGACTTCCTCAACAGGACTCCCATAGCACAAGAAATAAAAGCAAGAATTAATAACTGGATAGATTCAAACTAAAAAGCTTTCTCTCAGCAAAGGAAACTATCAGCAATGCGAAGAAAGAGCCTACAGAGTGGGAGAAAATCTTTGCCAATCATACTTCAGATAGAGCACTAATCTCCAGAATCTATAAAGAACTCAAAAAACTCTACACCAAGAATGCAAATAATCCAATCGACAAATGGGCTAAGGAAATGAATAGACACTTCACAGAAGAAGATCTACAAGCAATCAACAAACATATGAAAAAATGTTCAACATCTCTTGTAATAAGAGAAATGCAAATCAAAACCACCCTATGATTCCATCTCACCCCAATTAGTATGGCGATTATCAAGAATACAAGCAATAACAGGTGTTTGCGAGGATGTGGGGAGAAAGGTACACTCATACATTGCTGGTGGGGCAGCAAACTAGTGCAGTCACTCTGGAAAGCAGTCTGGAGATTCCTTAGAAAACTTGGAATGGAACCACCACTTGACCCAGCTATCCCACTCTTTGGCCTATACCCAAAGGACTTAAAATCAGCATATTACAGAGATACAGCCACATCAATGTTCATAGCTGCTCAGTTCACAATAGCCAGATTGTGGAACCAACCTAGATGTCCTTCAATTGATGAATGGATAAAGAGACAGTGGTATATATATATAATGGAATATTACTCAGCCATAAAGAATGATAAAATTATGGCATTTGCAGGCAAATGGATGAAATTGGAGAATATTATGCTAAGTGAGATAAGCCAATCTCAAAAAAACAAAGGTCGAATGATATCGCTAATAAGTAGATGATCACACATAATGGGGGGTGGGAGGTGTTAGTGTTAGGGTTAGAGTTAGGGCTAGGGAGACGGTCAAGAATGGAGGAAGGAAGGACTGTATAGAGGGAAAAGAGGGGTGGGAGGGGTGGGGGAAAGCGGAAAAATATCAGAATGAATCAAACAGCATTACCCTATGTAAATTTATGATTAAACAAATGGTATGCATTTATGCCATGTACAAACAGAGAAACAACATGTATCCCATTTGTTTACAATAAAAAAAATATAAGCTTGAGCAATACTATTAAACAATACTAAAATAAAAACATTATCACAAAGAAATTCACCATGTAAGTAAACTATTATCTTTTATGTTCAGTCAAACAGGTCAAGAGTCACAATACTATGTAATCCCTGTAATCACAGGTCTAACAATAAAGATATATGATTATTTTTTGGTTGGCAATGCAGTATGACCTTCCTTCTTAGCACTGCTTATATCTTATGCCCCTTCATATCTCCAAAGTCTATCTTTTCAAACATACAAGTGTGGTTTTATGTGATACATGATTATAGAAACACAATCAGTTTTACCTTGGCTTGTAGATTCTGTATCAGTTTCCTTTCTAGTAGACAAATCTACAGGTTTGTCCACAGTTCCAGAAGAAACAGATGATGAACTAATATGCTTGGTAATATAAGCAGTTTCTTCAGATTTGCAGAAAAATGCTGCAGTCACTTCAGTCCTACCTGTATACACACTGTCAGTTGTGCTAGTTATTTCCTCACTCTGGGATTTCTGCACAGAGGAAGTAACAAAGTATTATGCCATTAAGCACTGACTTACACCTTGCATGCAAAAAGTTCAGGGTTCTAATCCCCAGCACCACAATAAAAAGGAGGTATCACAATACCAGACCTTAAACTATACCACAGAGAATTAGTAACAAAAACAGCATGGTATTGGCACCAAAATAGATAGGCAGACCAATGGTAGAGAAGAGAAGACACAGAGACACACCCACATAAATATTCACCTCATACTAGACATAGGAGCTAAAAACATACAATGGAGAAAAGATAGCCTGTTCAACAAATGGTGCTGGCAAAACTATAAATCCATATGCAATAAAATAAAATTAAACCTCTACCTCTCACCCTGCACAGAACTCAACTCAAAATGGATCAAATACTTAGGAATTAGACCAGAGAGTCTGCATCAAATAGAAGACAAAGAAGGCCCAAATCTTCTTCAAGTTGGCTTAGGATCAGACTTCCTTAACAAGCCTCCCAAAGCACAAGAAATCAAAGCAAGAATCAATAAATGGGATGGACTCAAACTGAAAACATTTTCTCACCAAAGAATACAATCAATAATGTGAAAAGAGAGCCTACAGAGTGGGAGAAAATCTTTTCTATATGTACTTCAGATAGAGCACTTATCTCCAAAATTTATAAAGAACTTATAAAATTTTACACCAAAAATACAAAGAACTCAATCAATAAATGCGCCAAGGAAGTGGACAGACATTTTACAGAAGAAGACATACAGGTGATTAATAAATATATGAAAAAGTGTTCAACATCTCAGTAATTAGAGAAATGCAAATTAAAACAACTCTAAGATTTTATCTTACTCCAATTAGAATGGCTAATATCAAGAACACAAACAATAACAGATATTGGCATGGATGTGGGGGAAAAGGCACACTTTTACATTGCTGGTGGAGCTGCAAACTGGTACAGCCACTCTGGAAAGCAGTGTGGAGAATCCTCAGAAAACTTGGAATGAACCCCCCTTTTGACTCAGTTATCCCACTCCTCAGTTTATACCCAAAGGACTTAAAATCAGCATACTACAGTAACACAGCCACATCAATGTTCATAGCAGTTCAGTTAACAATAGCTAGATTGTGGAATCAACCTAGATGCCCTTCAACAGATGAATGGATAAAGAAACTGCGGTATATACACACAAAGGAATAGGATTCAGCCATAAAGAAGAATAATATTATGGCATTTGCAAATAAATGAATGGAATTGGAGAATATCATGCAAAGTGAAATAAGCCAATCCCAAAAAACCAAAGGTCGAATGTTTCCCCTGATAAGTGGAAAATGATATATAATGGGGGTTTTGGGGAGGAGTGAGAGAAGAATGGAGGAACTATAGATTATGTAGACATTAGATTATGACAGGTAGGGGGTATATGAAAAATGGTTGAATGAGACAGTCACAATTACCTTATGTACATGTATGATTACACGAATGTTAGGAATCTACATGCCATGTACAAACATAGAAACAAAATGATGTAACCATTTGTGTACAATGAATCAAAATGCAGTCTGTAAAAAATTTTAAAAATAAGTAATTTAAAATAAAAAATGTTGTTATTTCTTCTAAAAATACTGACGTACAAAAGGATCACATAACCTGTTTTACAAGAAAGTGAGGACTTGGACTTCTTGAAAGATGTAATGAACACACTTCACCCTTTCTCTACCCAATCCCCTTGATTGCTGTCTCTTTTGTGAGATGCTGACTTGCAGGCTCTGCTCAGTGTTGTCAATGACTTTGTATGACAACGTTCTTAAAAGCCCTCTGCAAAGATTCAGTTAGATAGTTGTCGTTATGAGAATGGTACAATTATGGCCAAATTGATATGGTGATGGGGGACATTGCTGTTTTTGTCCAAATTTATTTTGACTGATCACCTGGAGTGAATGAGAAAATAAATCAGGACATAAAGGTTGCAGAAACACTGCTTGGCTCCAGGGATTACAAACCCAATTTGTACTAAAAAAATGCCTTTAAGAGAGGAAATACCAAAACCTCTTACTGTTTTTGTGATTTTACAAAGTACTACAATAATGTACTATAATTATGTATGAGTCCAGGAAGTCCTATGATGTTTGGAGACTTAATGTCACTTCCTTACTTTTTTTAACAATTCTAAACTTTATTATATAGTCTCAAAACAAATAGCAAAAACTGACAGTACACAACTAAATGGACAAATTAAGAAAATGGTAAGCAATTATGTTCCAACTCTTCCAGGAACTAATTGAATACACAGACAAGATCATTTATAAACATAACCCTCTTCATGTACAGAACAATGCAACTGACAGATATAAATTTTACATTCTTTCCAAGTAAACATGACATGTTTTTGAATGCCAATCACAGGCTAGGCCTTTATACATTTTTAATAAAAAGAAAACTAGGAAATCCTCACATATTTGTAAATTAAGAAATATCATTTAAAATCCACAGATCTACATCAGAATTAAAATTTTAAAATATTTTGAACTGATAATGAAAATATAATATTAAAATTTATGAGATGCACTTAAAAAAATACAAAGATTTAGGTATTAGGAAATCCAAATTAAAAAAGCACACATAACCAAAACAATTTGTTTTTAACAACAAAAAATCCCTATCTTTTCTCAGTTTTTTCTAAGTGTAACTTCTATAAGTTAACAAAGGAATTTACCCCCACAATATTCTGAGAAAAAAGATGCAACTACCTTTATAAAAATATTACATCTGTTAGTGAGGTCCTCAGCAAATTTATCCATTCTCTGCTGTTTTAGGTATATAGGAGGGAGCAACACCCTTTGAACAAGATCAAGGAAATAAGCAAAATGTAGGCAGGCAATGATGAAGAATAAAGAAACATTTTAAAAATTAAAAAATCCTGGAAATAGGAACTTCCAGTTATAGACAGATGATTTCCTGCAGAAGAATACAACCAAAGTCAAACCTCAATGGATGGTTTTAACAGAATGGACTGAACTGAAGATCAGTGAACCCGAAGATTGAGCAATAGAAATTACCAAATCTGAACAACAGAGAAAATACACTGAAGCACAAAAGAAAAAAAAATAGCATTACTTCAAAAACTGTGACACTGTAGCAAAAGATCTAACATCCACATCTTTGGAGTTCAGGAGAGGAGAGAATGGGTGGGGTTAAAAAATTTCCAAGGAGGAGTGACTGAAAAGATCCCAAATTTGGCAAAAGACATAGACTGAAAAACATGAGTAAACTCTAAACAGGATAATCCAGAATAAATCCACATCATAGTCAAGCTTATGACAGCTGTTAAATTTTAAAAGAAAAGAAAAGTCTCAAAAGCAGTGAGAGAGAAATGAGACCTCACCCACAGGCAAGACCCAAGTCACATAGAAGCAGATTTCCCATCAGAAACTGGGGAAGATGGTGGCAAAAGACTTCAAGCATGTAAGTAAAAGAACTGTTAATCCAGGAAAAATACCCTTCAGAAATGATGAAGTAATCCAGAAATTTATTTTTGAGTGTTGAGGACAGTTTTTATTTTCAGAGATGAGTGTTTTTATTTTAAGAAATGCTGTATTTCTTATATTGGCTTAGAAATCTTGGGCTTGTGAGTGCATGGTTGTGCACACCTCTAATTCCAGCTGCTGTGGGGGCTGAGAAAGGAGGATCTCAAGTTCAAAATCAGTCTTGGCAATTTAGTGAGACCGTGTCTCAAAAAAAAAAAAAAAAAACACTATAAAAAGAGTTGGAAATATGACTCAGTTGTTGAGTGCTACTGGACTCAATCCCTGATACCAAAACCAAAAAACAATACAAAACAAAACAAAAAACCAAAACTCCTGGGCTCACATGATCCTCTTGCCTCAGCCTGCCAAGTACCTTTGACCATAGATATCGTCCAGTTCTTAAGATATTTTTAAATCAAGAGAAGAATCTGTCACCAGAATACCATGCTAAGAGTGGTTAATAGAAGTTCTCTGAACAGAAAGAAAAGGAAAAAAAAAAAGATATCTTAGAATATCAGGCCAGAAGAATGAACACAAGAGACTCTTGCAATTTGTAAACCATGGTAGATAGTTGAAGCAAATAATATAACCCTGTTGGTTGTGATTCTCAGTGTATGCAGAATTATATCATAAATAGGAAAATATAAAGGGATATAAAGAGAAGCAAGTTTTCTACATTTTACTTGCTCTACTAAAAATATTAATACTAGTAGACTGAAATATATATAATAAAATACCTTGAACAAAAATAGTAATCTCTAAAGATATATTCAAAAGCACCATGAATAAATCAAAATGAAATTGGAAAATAAAGGGTCAAATAACCATGAAAAAGCAAGAAAAAGGAAACAAGAGTTAAAATCAGGAGCTTGGAGGCTGGGGTTGTGGCTCAGTGGCATAGTGCTCACCTGGCACATGTGAGGCACTGGATTCAATTCTCAGAATCACGTTAAAAAATAAATAAATAAAATAAAGGTAAAATAAGAGGATATTGGAAGTTTTCACTCTCATGTTCACAACAAGAAAAAAATCTAACCAAATAGAAAAGCAACAACACTTCTTAGATCCATCACAGATCCATAACAAAAGAGTGATTTTTGAAATTTGGACACTTAGGTGAATTCAAAGAATCAGTCTATGAAGAGCAGAAGAACTGGACCCAGTAACAAGTAGAAACAATTAAAATAAAATTGACCAGTGAAGGTGGAATATGGACTACCTAAAGAGTTGAACACTTCTGGGACCCAACCTTTAGATACCCCACACTTTTGTGAATTTTACCCCCAGGAGACTCACCAGCTTCTTTTCATGAAGACTCGGGGAAATTCCCTCATGCTTCACGTAGGAGAAAATTTAAAAGTCACCATTTTGCAACATACCCAGATAATTTTGTGTTCAAAACAAAGTTCTTCTCCTAAGAAAAACTTCCAAAATCTTCTCTGATTGAAGGCCATTAAATAGCCAATAAAATCCATTTATCTCATAAGAGGAGGGGAAAAATAACCAACTAAAAAACTGTTTTGACAGTCAGAGTACAGGAATTCAGGCCTCCTAAAGAAAACAAAACCCTCAGATTTAATCATCAGATTATAGACCATGTCCCCTTTTCAGCATCTTGCCACCATAACAACAGGGTACATTATAATAGTAGTGGATTACAACTGGGAGAACTGAAAGACACAGACTCTTCAAAAGGAACTTTCCAGGGAAACCCAAAGATAATGGGGGAGAAACAACAATAATCAAACAAGGATACGAGAGGAAATTGAGGCTTCTGACACCTGTAGCTCCAGGATACATTAAACTCAATCTGACTCCCAGTCAGAAAAACATAAAACCTCTCATTAAAAAGCCAGTTTGTGGAGCTGGAGGTGTAGCTCCATGGCAGAGTGCTTGGCTAGCATGAGTGAGGAACTGGGTTTGATCCCTCAAAGCACATAAAAATAAACAAATAAAATGAAGTCATGCTGTCCATCTACAACAGCAAAAAATTTTTTTTTTATAAAAGCCTCTTTACCTCAGTTCCTTTTACCTGATATATCATGTTGGACTTTCAGCCCAAAATCATAGGCATGGAAAAAGCAAGAAAAATCATCTAAAGATTCAAAGCAAGTATCTGATCCAGATACATATATGAAAAAAGATTCTAAAACCCCAGGTTGGGAATAATTAATATATGAAGGGATCCGATGGGGACAACATGAAAGAAGATATGGACAAAACAAGTGGAGGGATGGGCATGGTAATGAGGAATCAAAAGGAAATGATAGAATTAAAGACACTGACAAAAATGAAATGTCCTTTGATGGGATCATCAGTAGACTGGATACAGCTGTGGAAAGAATCAGTGAATTTGAAAAGTGTCAATAGGAACTTCCCAAACTGAAATGCAAAGAAGAAAAATATTTTACCTTCCCCTCTACTCCAATCTGAGTCCACAGGGTAGGCAATGTGACTGCTTAAACAATAGGACAGTCATGGTCAGGCTCTGTAGAATTGGGGTGGCCAGCTCATGCAATGAGGATTTCTACTGCACTCCTCCAAGCAAGAATAAAGAAATCTGCTAAGCCTGGATTCAATTAAAGTTGAACTATTTGGAAGCTACTGTGAATAAGTAACTAAATGTGGATTTGAATCATATAGCCTCCACCATCGGATTCTTGAGTTTCAACAAGACCTCAAATAGGAGAAAATTTTCTACTACCTTGCTTAGTCAGGCACAATTATTTGTTTTGTGTTTTTTTTTTTTTTTTTGGTAAAATTCTGTACTTTTGCTAGTGCTACAGCAAACAGAATCCCCTTACTCTTTCTCTAGTTTTAGTAGCCCATGAAGTTGCCCTGTGAGTGAATTTGAGGAGTCATGCTCACTCTGATAGTGTTGATTGTCTGTTGAATAATAAGGGTGACTGCCACAGTAAAATAATGAGGAATTCATGTGAATGAGGTGGCCCAGGAAAGACTGAATCAGGGGTTGCCAGTTAGGTGTTTATAAACAACATGAAATGCCATGTTCAGGATTGACTGCTGATATGATGCTCCAGCTAATTAAAATGTCATGGTTTCCTGGTGGGCCAAGATTTTTCTTCCATCTGGAATGTAACACTTGTCCACTGCTCAGTTCCTCCTGATGAGAAGTTCTACTTGACAATTACTGCATTCTTTAGTAAATAAAATATGGGGAAAGAGATAAATTACTATTTAATTGATGCAGTGCTGTTTGGGTGATTTCCAGGGTGCACAGGTGGTACAAGAGGGCAAGAGCCAATGCTTGGACATCTACTTAGTCTACACAGAATTTTGGGTTGTGTTTTATTGATTAGCATATTATAGAAAAACATTTAAAATAACTTCTTTATGTTAATTAGGTAAAGTTTTTAAATAAGCAATTCATAATATTTTTGCTACATATATATATATATATATATATATATATGTTCCAAATTACAGGATGCATATTTCTAATGTTAATTACTTTTAATATTTCATTTTCAATTTTCATACATATGATCATGAGCTTCATCACATTTGAGTTATTTGCTTAATTACTTGAAATGCTTGACTCTTTCAATTGACCCTTAATATCATACCAGAATATTTTTAATTGATGGATAGTTCACAAAATACTGTTGAAAATATAGCATCGATTCATCAATTCTTAATTTTTTCTTTTCAAATGTGAACATATCAAAGTTTAAATGTTTACAGGTTCTATCTTTCTGTCTGTACCCTCCAGTGTCTTTTTTTTCATACTTATGCAAGAAAAAAGTCATTTGATTGGTTTTATTTCATATTTCAAGCTTTGTTTTAAATTATCCACAATGTGTTAAAAGCTTCATAAGGTTGTATTTTAGCTGTCCATTAACTGAACATTTGGACTAAAGTTTGACTTTGAATAAATTTTAACTAAAATATACAATGTTGTTTTCAAAATGTTAAATGCCACACTGAGATCTTTAGGTTGATTTCTAGCAACTACAGTCCTTGATTATATTTTCAATATAAATTTCATAAACAATAGAATTTCAGAACTCATTTTTTCTAACAAGAATGTACTTGTTCTGAGTTTATTGCTGTTGATTAAAAAAATGTATCCAAACTACAAAGTCAAAAACATTACCATCCAATAAATATTGAAATGTAGATTTGAGCAACAAGTGGCACAAGCAATCACCATAAGAAACATCCATACAAATATGTTCTACTGAAGAACTGCTTAGTCTCTACATAATGCATATATTTCAAATATAGTTAATAAAAATTGTTAGCATTTCCCATTAACCATGGTGGTTTTCATTATATTCTAAGTTTTATTACCAATCATGGCCCACTAGATATTGATGAAGTGGTTTTCCAGGACAGCCAGATAGAAGAGCATACTTAATACTTTTAGAATAAAATCTTTAAAGATGTCCAAGGGATGAAGGATAGAAATGAATCTCCATGCAAGGTTTAATTTGGGAAATAACAAAGAATATGATTTCATACTGCAACTCGTTCCAGGCCAGGGTGGCCTCTGACATATCCAAAGAGCAAAGGAATATTTGAGATTCCATTGGAAAAATGAAAAGCTAGTTAAAGTGTTTTGTAAAAAAAATCTTTGGCATTTTTAGAGTTGAGTGATAGTGAGCTCTGATTGTTAAATATCTACAGTTTGTAAGCATTAATTATTAAAGCTAAAATAATTAAATCTTAGAGTAAGAGCTAACTGTTTGATAGAATTGGACTTGCAACATGGCATGTCAGTCCCGTGTTTTTATATAAGTGTTAAGTTGTCTGCTGGTTCCTGTTACAAGGTGACTTGTGCACGGAGCCCTCTCTTCATGGCCTTCCCCTGCTTTATTTTTCAGGACTTGAAATGGGAAAATCATTGGTGAATGACAATGTTCACAAAGAAATTTATTTGTTGGGTTTAGGAAATAACCAGAAAATAAAAACTGAATTTTGGGTTAGATTTCAGAATTAAATATGTGGAAGAATTCAGTTTACTGAATTAGGTAAGGCTCTTATCTGATGTTATAGAGGAAATAGCAGAAGATGAAAGTGAAACAAAATATGCCAAAATCATTCTGTTAATTAAACCATTGATAATGATTTTGTTTGATAATTATAAACTAGAATCAGGCTTTATAAGCAATGTGGGTTTGAAGACACAAAGTTTAACCTGGTAATTGACCAGGAAATTCAATATTTGGCTATCAATGTTATTGAGAACATCTTCACCATAGAACCATATTTGAAATGATCACTTTGTTAGAGTGTTGTTGATTATTCTCATTATTACAAATAAGATTCATTATCTACCAAAACTCAAAGCTGATGTGAAGATTGAAGTTACCCAAAAGAGGAAAACTCAGGATATGATTCTGAAATATTCAGAATAAGTTTCTGGATTGATTGCCAAATACAGTAAAAGTTAAATTATCTCTGTAATCCAGTTGCATTTATTGAGTCTATTGAATAAATCTAATCTGAAATCACAGTCATATGACATTCTTATTCCATAATGAAAAGGTTAAAAATGCTAAATGTATTTTAAGGTAGAAATCACATCAGAATAAGAATAGTTGGAATTCCAAGAGGGAGGTGTGAAAGTGGAACACTAGGAACCCAAAAGTCCCTTTGCCATTTTAACATACCATTAACATGCCATTAATAACAGACACAGTTATTAATATTTTAAACAGTTTTTTCAAAACAAATGATTTCAACCTCCATTTTATATTATTACAAATAATTTAGAAAATGATTAATGAGATTTTAATTTTGATGGAGTTTATCTTAAAACAATTTTTGCCACTCTGGCTGGAAAGGATCAAGCTGTAATTAGATTCAGAAAAAAAATCCACAGTGAAAAAAAGCAGATCCATTTTCAGATGCCCAGACTTGGTTCACCTTCACACTTGGCTATTGTTCAGCCTGCTTTTTTTTTTCTTGTTTCTTTTCTTTTTTTTTTTTTTTACTCTTTTGTAGTTGTAGATGCACACACAATATGCCTTTTTTATTTTTATTTTTATGTGGTCTTAAATACTTTTCTGTTCCTTCCCCTCCTCCCTACCCTTGTTCCCTTTCCTCTACTCCAGTGCTCTTTCTTCCATTTGTAAGTGTTTTTGTTATAAATTAGCACACTATGTGTTTATATAAAGATAAAATTGTGATTTTTTTCATAATTACATAGGAAAATATGATCAGATTCATTTCCCCATTCTTCCATTTTCTTGTCTTTCCTCCCTTCCTCTTGATCTCCTCCTTCTACTTTACTGTGTTCTACATTCATGGGGTTCTCCCCACTCCCCAGCTTTTAGTTCTTTCTTTTTTTTCTCTCACCTGCTTATTATTTAGGTCTAGTTTCCACATATGAGAGAAAACATTAGACACTTGACTTCCTGGATCTGGCTTATTTCATGTGACATGATGTTCCATTCATTTTTCAGAAAGTGCCATAATCTTATTCTTTTTTAAGCTTGAGTAAAACTCCACTGTGTATATATACCACATATTCATTATTCATTCATCTCTTGATGGCATAGATTCTGGTCCCTCAGTTTGGTTATTATGAGTTGTGCTGCAATAAATATTGATGTGTCTGTGTCACTGTACTGTGCTGATTTTAGGTCTTTTGGATATATATCAAGAAGTGGGATAGCTGGGTAATATGCTGGTTCCATTCCTAGATTTTGAGGAATACCCATAATGCTTTCCAGAGTGGACATACTAATTTGGAGTCCCACCAACAATGAACAAGTGTTCCTTTTTCCTCACATTCTTTCCAATATTTATTATTTACATTCTCTAGGGGCACTCTACCAGAAGCTTTGAACTTAATTTTATGTACATGATTCCTCATCTTAGATTTTTGTGGGTACCCTTTTGTTCTGTTTTTTGTTGTTTTTAAAGTGCTAGGGATTGAACCCAGGGGCACTCTATCAAGAGATTCAACCTCATTTATTTTTATTACTTTTTAATTTAAAATAGAGCCTTGTTAAAATGCTTAAGGCTGGCCTCAAGCTTGTGATTTTCCTGTCTCAGTCTCCTAAGTATCTATGATTATGTGTGTGCTGCACTGTATCTGCCCTCACTCTATCTCAATTTTTGACTACTAAAATAAATCAATAAATATTTACAATTTTTCTATCAGTATTGAGACTGTATGAGCCAATGACTTTCTTTCATCAAGAAGGTATTTCTATTATAAAAGAAGTATATTATTTATTCAAAACTATTCAGACAAGGTATGGTGGTTTATTATGCCCTCTGTGAACTTAACTCCTTTTAATTCCCATTATACCTTCCTTTGCATGCAGGATTCCTCCCATTCTTACAAATATGATTTCTGTAATTTTAGATATTATGCTGTGTTCCTAGTAGAAAGAGAGGAAAGAGGAAAGGCAGGAGTCAAAATTTACAAGTGTATTCTATTGAATTTACCAACTCCACCACTCCCAAGCTAAAAGCATGAGGTATATTTGGCATAAGACTTTCAGTCAGACATATCACCGAGAATAATTATTGAACAATTTGAAGAGGTAAAAACAAACTTAAGATTTACCACAGCTGAAATTCAGAAGATTAAATAGTGAATAGAGCAGTTCGCATTTTCTGAAATCAGAAATTAGGAAAAGAAATAGAAGTGAAGTTTAAACCTAGATATAATAACACCAGACTTCAAAGTGTATAAAAATGCAGTTATTTGGGTCTGGTGTGAAAAATCTGCTGATATTCTTACTGGTTTCCCTTGAATGTAATTTGATTCTTTTCTCTCACGGCCTTTAAAATTCTGTCTTTATTTTGTATGTTAGGATTTTCACTATAATGTGCCTTGGGGTGGATCTGCTGTAATTTTGTATAGTAGGAGTCCTATAAGCTTCTTGTACTTGATATCCATTTCATTCTTTCAGGTTTGGGAAATTTTCTGATATTATTTCATTGAATAGTTGTTTATTTCCTTTGGTTTGTATCTCTTTGGTCTTCCTCAATCCCAATAATTATTAAATTTGGCGTTTTGATGATATCCCATAATCTTGTAGATTCTGTTCATGATTTCTTCCCATCTTCTCTGTTTGGTCTACTGTGTTTTAAAGATTAAATATTTTGTCTCAATGTCTGAGGTTCTGTCTTCCAGGTGTTCTATTCTATTGATTATGCTTCTAAGGAGTTTTTAAGTGGTTTATGTTTCCTTCATTTCAAGGATTTGTTTTTTTTTTTTTTTGTATCTCTAACTCTTTCTTGAAATGATCTTTTTCTTCCTGTATTTGAATCTTTTAACTGCTGATTGCTGTGATCATTCAAGTCTGCATTTGCTCCTTCATCTCTTATGTGCTTCCCTGATGGTTTTAATTAGGTACATTCTGAACTCCCTTTCTGACATTTCTTCTGCCATGCTGCCATTGGGTTTTATTGATATAGCATATAGGTTTGTTTGGTATATTTTCTTCCCTTGTTTACACATATTGGTCAGTTATC